>NW_019272090.1:0-23818 GCF_002738345.1 Cucurbita maxima | reverse complement strand
TGTTATGCATTGCTCAATTCAAACAATATGCTCAAATTTGGTGGGATAAATTGATGTCAAGTAGGAGAAGAAATCTTGAAGCACCAATTGATTCATGGGTCGAGTTCAAAGAGTCCATGAGGAAGCGTTTTGTTCCACAATATTTTCACCCAGACATGGCGCAAAAGCTTCAAGCATTGAAACAAGGACGGAAATCTGTGGAGGATTATTACAAGGAGATGGATACATTGATGGATCGACTTGAACTCGATGAGGACATGGAGGCTCTCATGGCGCGGTTTCTTAATGGGTTAAACACAGAGATTGCGGACAAGACTGATTTACAGCCTTATTCTAATATTGAGGAGTTGTTGCACATTGCAATTAAGATCGAGAGGCAAATCCAACGAAGGTCTCAACGATATTCTTCTAAAACTTTTCCCAATTCTACTTCTACATGGAAAAGGGATAGTAAGAACATTGATTATACGCATAGAAATCAAGAGATTAATGTGAAGCCTCAAGCTAAATTTGAGAAAGGGGAGAGTTCTAGAACAGGGAAAGAAAAAGTAGAAAAGTCTAATGTTCGAAATAGAGATTTAAAGTGTTGGAGATGTCAAGGGGTAGGACACTATAGTAGAGATTGCCCAAATGCAAGAATTATGACCATCAAGGAGGGAGAAATTGTTACGGATGACGAGGCACATGACGACATAAATGAGGAAACTGATGAGAGTGAGGAGTTCAGTGAAGAGGACCCTACACATATATCTTTGGTTACTCGACGAGCTCTAAACACCCACATTAAGGAGGACGGCCTAGACCAAAGGGAGAACTTGTTTCAAACTCGGTGTCTTGTTCAATCTGTACCATGTAGTGTTGTAATTGATAGCGGTAGTTGCACCAATGTTGTGAGTTCCATTCTGGTCAAAAGACTTAATTTAAAGACACAACCACATCCAAGACCCTACAAGCTTCAATGGTTGAATGATTGTGGGGAAGTACGGGTAACTCAACAAACTCTTGTTTCCTTTACTATTGGAAAATATGTTGATGATGTTTTATGTGATGTTGTATCCATGCATGTTGGAGATTTACTACTGGGGAGGCCTTGGCAATTTGATCGTCGGGTAATGTATGATGGGTATGCAAATCGATACTCTTTTACTCACAACGGTAGAAAAACTACTCTTATTCCATTGTCTCCAAAAGATGTATTTATTGATCACTGCAAACTTGAAAAGAAAAGGCAAGAGGCTGATGCAAAAGCAGAGATTGAAAAAGAATCAAGTGAAAAAAAGAGCTTGAGGGAAAAGCAAGAGAGTAACACTCAGCCTAGAGAAAAAAAAGAGAGACAAGCCAAATCAGTAAGCTTGTATGTTAGATCAAGTGAGGCTAGGAATGTTTTGATCTCTAACCAGACTATTCTTGTACTTATGTGTAAGGGATCTTGTTACTTTACTAACATGCTTAACCCTTCTTTGCCTAGTGATTTTGTTATGCTTTTGCAAGAGTTTGAAGATTTATTTTCCGAGGAGAAGCCTAGTAGTTTGCCACCACTTAGAGGGATTGAACACAAGATTGACTTCATTCCTGGCGCGCCCATTCCAAACCGACCAGCTTATAGGACTAATCCAAAGGAGGCTGAAGAGATACAAAGGCAAGTAAGTGAACTCCTTGCTAAAGGGTATGTACGTGAAAGTTTGAGTCCTTGTTCTGTTCCAGTTATTCTTGTACCTAAGAAAGATGGTTCTTGGCGTATGTGTGTTGATTGTAGGGCTATAAACAAGATAACTATAAAGTATAGGCATCCAATTCCCAGATTAGATGATATGCTTGATGAATTGCATGGATGTAGTCTTTTTACTAAGATTGATTTAAAATCGGGTTATCATCAAATTCGCATGCATATTGGGGATGAGTGGAAAACAGCTTTTAAAACCAAGTATGGTCTTTATGAATGGTTGGTTATGCCTTTTGGATTAACTAATGCACCTAGTACATTCATGAGACTAATGAACCATGTCTTACGAGAATACTTAGGTAAGTTTGTGGTTGTTTATTTTGATGACATCCTTGTTTACTCTAAATCTTTAGATGATCATATTACCCATGTACGCTATGTTTTGACTACTTTAAGAAACGAATGTTTGTATGTAAATTTAAAGAAATGTAGCTTTTGCATGGAAAAAGTTAACTTTCTTGGGTTTGTAGTTTCATCTAATGGTGTTGAGGTTGACGAGGAGAAAGTGAAGGCTATAAAAGATTGGCCTACACCTAAAAATGTAAGTGAGGTAAGAAGTTTTCATGGTCTTGCAAGTTTCTACCGTAGGTTCATTAAGAATTTTAGTACAATTGCTTCACCCTTGAATGAACTTGTTAAGAAAAATGTATCCTTTATATGGGAAAAAGATCAAGAACTTGCTTTTAATACTTTGAAAGAAAAATTGAGTTCTGCTCCCTTGCTTGCATTACCTAATTTTGAGTCTACTTTTGAAATTGAATGTGATGCTAGTGGAGTAGGAATAGGTGCTGTATTAATGCAAAATCAAAGACCTTTGATGTTCTTTAGTGAGAAGTTGACTGGTGCATCTTTGAGGTATCCAACTTATGACAAAGAGCTTTATGCTTTGGTTCGTGCATTGCAAACCTGGCAACATTATCTTTGGCCTAAGGAGTTCATTATTCATACGGATCATGAAAGTTTAAAGCATTTGCGAGTACAAAATAAACTCAACAGACGACATGCTAAGTGGTTAGAATTTATTGAAACATTCCCTTATGTCATAAAATATAAACAAGGTAAGGAGAACATTGTTGCAGATGCATTATCACGAAGGTTTGTCCTCCTCAATACTTTGAATGCTAGGTTGTTGGGTTTTGAACACATAAAGGATTTGTATCAACATGACATGTTCTTTGCTCCTTTTGTTGAATCTTGTGAAAAAGGACTCATTGTGGATAATTACTTGTTGTTAGATGGATTTTTGTTCCGAAAAGGCAAACTTTGCATACCTTCTTGTTCCATCCGTGAGCTACTTGTGAGGGAAGCTCATGGAGGTGGTTTAATGGCACACCATGGAGTTTCTAAAACTTATGATATGCTCTTTGAACATTTCTTTTGGCCTAAAATGAGACATGATGTTCATAAAGTTTGTGCTCGTTGCATAGCATGTAAACAAGCTAAGTCTAGGCTTCAACCACATGGTTTATACTCCCCATTACCGGTTCCTAATGGTCCTTGGATTGATATATCAATGGATTTTGTTTTAGGTTTACCTAGGAATAGGAAAGGTTATGATAGCATCTTTGTTGTGGTTGATCGATTTAGTAAAATGGCTCATTTTATTCCTTGTCACAAAACTGATGATGCAAAACATATTGCAGACCTGTTCTTTAGGGAAGTTGTACGATTGCATGGAAATCCTAAAAGCATTGTTAGTGATCGTGATGTAAAATTTTTAAGCCACTTTTGGCGTGTTTTATGGGGTAAGTTAGGAACTAAGCTAATATATTCAACTACTTGTCATCCTCAAACGGATGGACAAACTGAAGTTGTTAACAGAACCATGACTGCTATGCTTAGGGCTATTATTGATAAGAATCTTAAGACTTGGGAGGTTTGTTTGCCCTTTATAGAATTTGCATATAATAGGGTTGTTCATAGCACTACTAAATGCACACCTTTTGAAATTGTTTATGGCTTTAATCCTTTAACCCCCCTTGACTTGTTGCCCATACCGTCAAAAGAGTTTGTGAATTTTGATGCAAATGCCAAGGTTGAGTTTGTTCATAAACTTCACAAGCAAGTGAAAGAACAAATTGAGAAACAAAATTCCAAGGTTGCCACCCGAATTAATAAAGGACGTAAGTTTGTCATCTTCAAGCCAGGAGATTGGGTTTGGGTGCATTTCCGAAAAGAAAGATTTCCTACTCAAAGAAAATCTAAGCTTTTACCACGAGGAGATGGACCTTTTCAAGTTCTTGAGCGTATCAACGACAATGCTTATAAAATTGATTTACCAGGTAAGTACGGTGTTAGTACAACTTTTAATGTTGTTGATTTGAGTCCTTTTGATGCAGGTGATGGCTTTGATTCGAGGACGAATCTTTTTCAAGAGGGGGAGAATGATATGAACCACGACCAAGGAATTTCCATACCTGAAGGTCCAATTACAAGGACGAGAGCTAAGAAGCTACAACAAACCTTATACAGTTATACTCAAGCTATGGTGAGCTCATCAAAGGAAATTCTAGAAGACGCTGGAGACCTCCCTTATATGTTGTGCAAAGTTGAGCTTCAAGAAAGAGATGAATTAAATGCACTTTAAGTTGCATTTAATGAACTCCACTGAATTTATGAAGCTAGTCCAAGGATGAGTCAATAAGCACATTTTATTAATTGTATTATTTTATTATAGTTTAAATATTTGTTTGTCATATTTAAGCTAGTTTTAAATATAGGAGTTAAGGTTATATTGTAACCCACATAGGTTACTATATTCCACCATTAACTAGCCCATTTAATTTGGGAGTTATATATCCATAGGTTAAGGTTGTAAGGGCTATATAAAGCCTTCTTTTCTTTGATTAGACATCAGATTTTGGAATTAAGAATAGAATTTCAATTTTAGCTTTGTTGAGAGCTAAACTTTCTTTGCAAATTCTTGTGTTTAGAACTTGCATGTAGAGTCATTCAAGTGGTATTGATCAAACCTCTTGTGGAGTGATTCGAATCACGAGTTTAGAAACGAGTTTTCTTTACTCTTGATCTTGATCATCAAGATAATCCGTTCCATACTTTCCCTTGGGTTGATTTTCCATATCATTATGCATGATGATTTAGAATAGTATTTTGAAGAAACGGAGTGTATAATACAGTAAAAAAGTTCTTAAATTCGAACCCTGATTCGTAAACACCAAAACCGGGACGTTTGAAGAACGTGCTAAAAAACCGAGTAACTGTTCATTTTTTAAGAAACTTTTTGGGGGAATGATTAGGCATGATGATTTAGAATAGAATTTCTAAGAAACGGAGTGTATAATACAGTAAAAAGGTGCTTAAAGTCGAACAATAATTCGTAAACATCAAAACCGGGACGTTTGAAGCACGTTCTAAAAAAACCGAGTAACTGTCCATCTTTTAAGAAACTTTTTGGGAGAATGATTATGCATGATGATTTAGAATAGTATTTACATGAAACGGAGAGTTTAATACAGTAAAAAAGTTCTTAAAGTCGAACCATAATTTGGGAACACCAAAACCGGGACGTTTGAAGCACGTGCTAAAAAAACGGAGTAACTGTCCATTTTTTAAGAAACTTTTTGGGGGAATGATTAGGCATGATGATTTAGAATAGTATTTTGAAGAAACGGAGTGTATAATACAGTAAAAAAGTTCTTAAATTCGAACCCTGATTCGTAAACACTAAAACCGGGACGTTTGAAGAACGTGCTAAAAAATCGAGTAACTGTCCATTTTTTAAGAAACTTTTTGGGGGAATGATTAGGCATGATGATTTAGGATAGTATTTTGAAGAAACGGAGTGTATAATACAGTAAAAAAGTGCTTAAAGTCGAACCATAATTCGTAAACACCAAAACCGGGACGTTTGAAGAACGTGCTAAAAAAACGGAGTAACTGTCCATTTTTTAAGAAACTTTTTGGGGGTATGATTAGGCATGATGATTTAGAATAGTATTTTGAAGAAACGGAGTGTATAATACAGTAACTTAAATTCGAACCCTGATTCGTAAACACCAAAACCGGGACGTTTGAAGAACGTGCTAAAAAACCGAGTAACTGTCCATTTTTTAAGAAACTTTTTGGGGGTATGATTAGGCATGATGATTTAGAATAGAATTTCTAAGAAACGGTGTGTATAATACAGTAAAAAGGTGCTTAAAGTCGAACAATAATTCGTAAACATCAAAACCGGGACGTTTGAAGCACGTTCTAAAAAAACCGAGTAACTGTCCATTTTTTAAGAAACTTTTAGGGAGAATGATTATGCATGATGATTTAGAATAGTATTTTGAAGAAACGGAGTGTATAATACAGTAAAAAAGTACTTAAATTCGAACTCTGATTCGTAAACACCAAAACCGGGACGTTTGAAGAACGTGCTAAAAAAACGGAGTAACTGTCCATTTTTTAAGAAACTTTTTGGGGGTATGATTAGGCATGATGATTTAGAATAGTATTTTGAAGAAACGGAGTGTATAATACAGTAACTTAAATTCGAACCCTGATTCGTAAATACCAAAACCGGGACGTTTGAAGAACGTGCTAAAAAACCGAGTAACTGTCCATTTTTTAAGAAACTTTTTGGGGGAATGATTAGGCATGATGATTTAGAATTGTATTTTGAAGAAACGGAGTGTATAATACAGTAAAAAAGTTCTTAAATTCGAACCCTGATTCGTAAACACTAAAACCGGGACGTTTGAAGAACGTGCTAAAAAACCGAGTAACTGTTCATTTTTTAAGAAACTTTTTGGGGGAATGATTAGGCATGATGATTTAGAATAGTATTTTGAAGAAACGGAGTGTATAATACAGTAACTTAAATTCGAACCCTGATTCGTAAACACCAAAACCGGGACGTTTGAAGAACGTGCTAAAAAACCGAGTAACTGTCCATTTTTTAAGAAACTTTTTGGGGGTATGATTAGGCATGATGATTTAGAATAGTATTTTGAAGAAACGGAGTGTATAATACAGTAACTTAAATTCGAACCCTGATTCGTAAACACCAAAACCGGGACGTTTGAAGAACGTGCTAAAAAACCGAGTAACTGTCCATTTTTTAAGAAACTTTTTGGGGGTATGATTAGGCATGATGATTTAGAATAGAATTTCTAAGAAACGGTGTGTATAATACAGTAAAAAGGTGCTTAAAGTCGAACAATAATTCGTAAACATCAAAACCGGGACGTTTGAAGCACGTTCTAAAAAAACCGAGTAACTGTCCATTTTTTAAGAAACTTTTAGGGAGAATGATTATGCATGATGATTTAGAATAGTATTTTGAAGAAACGGAGTGTATAATACAGTAAAAAAGTACTTAAATTCGAACCCTGATTCGTAAACACCAAAACCGAGACGTTTGAAGAACGTGCGTAAAAAAGTACTTAAATTCGAACCCTGATTCGTAAACACCAAAACCGAGACGTTTGAAGAACGTGCTAAAAAACCGAGTAACTGTCCATTTTTTAAGAAACTTTTTGGGGGAATGATTAGGCATGACGATTCAGAATAGTATTTTGAAGAAACGGAGTGTATAATACAGTAAAATAGTTCTTAAATTCGAACCCTGATTCGTAAACACCAAAACCGGGACGTTTGAAGCACGTGCTAAAAAAACCGAGTTACTGTCGATTTTTTAAGAAACTTTTTTGGGGAATGATTAGGCATGATGATTTAGAATAGTATTTCGAAGAAACGGAGTGTATATTACAGTAAAAAAGTGCTTAAATTCGAACCCTGATTCGTAAACACCAAAACCGGGACGTTTGAAGCACGTGCTAAAAAAACCGAGTAACTGTCAAGTTTTTAAGAAACTTTTTGGGGGGAATGATTAGGCATGATGATTTAGAATAGAATTTCGAAAAAACGGAGTGTATAATACAGTATAATAGTTCTTAAATTCGAACCCTGATTCGTAAACACCAAAACCGGGACGTTTGAAGAACGTGCTAAAAAAACTGAGTAACTGTCCATTTTTTAAGAAACTTTTTGGGGGTATGATTAGGCATGATTTAGAATAGAATTTCGAAGAAACGGAGTGTATAATACAGTAAAAAGGTGCTTAAAGTCGAACAATAATTCGTAAACACCAAAACCGGGACGTTTGAAGAACGTGCTAAAAAACTGAGTAACTGTCCATTTTTTAAGAAACTTTTTGGGGGTATGATTAGGCATGATGATTTAGAATAGAATTTCGAAGAAACGGAGTGTATAATACTGTAAAAAGGTGCTTAAAGTCGAACAATAATTCGTAAACACCAAAACCGGGACGTTTGAAGCACGTGCTAAAAATACCGAATAACTGTCCATTTTTTAAGAAACTTTTTGGGGGAATGATTGGGCATGATGATTTAGAATAGTATTTAGAAGAAACGGAGGGTATAATACAGTAAAAAAGTGCTTAAACACGAACCATAATTTGGAAACACGTAAACCGGGACGTTTGAAGCACGTGCTTAAAAAAACGGAGTAACTGTCCATTTTTTAAGAAACTTTTTGGGGGAATGATTAGGCATGATGATTTAGAATAGTATTTTGAAGAAACAGAGTGTATAATACAGTAAAATAGTTCTTAAATTCGAACCCTGATTCGTAAACACCAAAACCGGGACATTTGAAGCACGTGGTAAAAAAATCGAGTAACTGTCAAGTTTTTAAGAACCTTTTTGGGGGGAATGATTAGGCATGATGATTTAGAATAGTATTTTGAAGAAACGGAGTGTATAATACAGTAAAAAGGTGCTTAAAGTCGAACAATAATTCGTAAACACAAAAACCGGGACGTTTGAAGAACGTGCTAAAAAAACAGAGTAACTGTCCATTTTTTAAGAAACTTTTTGGGGGTATGATTAGGCATGATGATTTAGAATAGAATTTCGAAGAAACGGAGTGTATAAAATAGTAAAATAGTTCTTAAATTCGAACCCTGATTCGTAAACACCAAAACCGGGACGTTTGAAGCACGTGCTAAAAAAACCGAGTAACTGTCAAGTTTTTAAGAAACTTTTTGGGGGGAATGATTAGGCATGATGATTTAGAATAGAATTTCGAAGAAACGGAGTGTATAAAATAGTAAAATAGTTCTTAAATTCGAACCCTGATTCGTAAACACCAAAACCGGGACGTTTGAAGCACGTGCTAAAAAAACCGAGTAACTGTCAAGTTTTTAAGAAACTTTTTGGGGGGAATGATTAGGCATGATGATTTAGAATAGTATTTTGAAGAAACAGAGTGTATAATACAGTAAAAAGGTGCTTAAAGTCGAACAATAATTCGTAAACACCAAAACCGGGACGTTTGAAGCACGTTCTAAAAAAACCGAGTAACTGTCCATTTTTTAAGAAACTTTTTCGGGGAATGATTGGGCATGATGCTTTAGAATAGTATTTAGAAGAAACGGAGGGTATAATACAGTAAAAAAGTGCTTAAAGTCGAACCATAATTTGGGAATACCAAAACCGGGACGTTTGAAGAACGTGCTAAAAAAACCGAGTAACTGTCCATTTTTTAAGAAACTTTTAGGGAGAACGATTATGCATGATGATTTAGAATAGTATTTACAAGAAACGGAGAGTTTAATACAGTAAAAAGTTCTTAAAGTCGAACCATAATTTGGGAACACCAAAACCGGGACGTTTGAAGAATGTGCTAAAAAAACCGAGTAACTGTCCATTTTTTAAGAAACTTTTAGGGAGAACGATTATGCATGATGATTTAGAATAGTATTTACAAGAAACGGAGAGTTTAATACAGTAAAAAAGTTCTTAAATTCGAACCCTGATTCGTAAACACCAAAACCGGGACGTTTGAAGAACGTGCTAAAAAAACCGAGTAACTTCGAACCCTGATTCGTAAACACCAAAACCGGGACGTTTGAAGAACGTGCTAAAAAAACCGAGTAACTGTCCATTTTTTAAGAAACTTTTTGGGGGAATGATTAGGCATGATGATTTAGAATAGTATTTACAAGAAACGGAGAGTTTAATACAGTAAAAAAGTTCTTAAAGTCGAACCAGTTGTCTGTCAGAATCCTGTTTTTGTTGTCTGATCGAATTTTCATATTTTCTGTATTTTAATTTTGGAACACCAAAACCGGGACGTTTGAAGAACGTGCTAAAAAACCGAGTAACTGTCCATTTTTAAGAAACTTTTTGGGGGGAATGATTAGGCATGATGATTTAGAATAGTATTTTGAGGAAACAGAGTGTATAATACAGTAAAATAGTTCTTAAATTCGAACCCTGATTCGTAAACACCAAAACCGGGACGTTTGAAGCACGTGCTAAAAAAACCGAGTAACTGTCCATGTTTTAAGAAACTTTTTGGGGGAATGATTAGGCATGATGATTTAGAATAGTATTTACAAGAAACGGAGAGTTTAATACAGTAAAAAAGTTCTTAAAGTCGAACCATAATTTGGAAACACCAAAACCGGGACGTTTGAAGCACGTGCTAAAAAACCCGAGTTACTGTCCATGTTTTAAGAAACTTTTTTGGGGAATGATTAGGCATGATGATTTAGAATTGTATTTCAAAGAAACAGAGGGTATAATACAGTAAAAAAGTTCTTAAAGTCGAACTATAGTTTGGAAACACCAAAACCGGGACGTTTGAAGCACGTGCAAAAAAAACTGAGTAACTGTCCATTTTTTACGAAACTTTTTGGGGGAATGATTAGGCATGATGATTTTGAATAGTATTTTGAAGAAACGGAGTGTATAATACAGTTAAAAAGTGCTTAAAGTCGAACTATAATTCGTAAACACCAAAATCGGGATGTTTGAAGCACGTGGTAAAAAACCCAGTAACTTTCCAACATTTAAGAAACTTTGGTGGGGAATGATTAGGCATGATGATTTAGAATAGAATGCCGAAGAAACAGAGTGTATAGAACAGTAAAAAAGTGCTTAAAGTCGAATCCTAATTCGTAAACACCAAAACCGGGTCGTTTGAAGAACGTGCTAAAAAAACCGAGTAACTGTCAATTTTTCAAGAAACTTTTTGGGGGAATGATTAGGCATGATGATTTTGAATAGTATTTTGAAGAAACGGAGTGTATAATACAGTAAAAAAGTGCTTAAAGTCGAACCATAATTCGTAAACACCAAAACCAGGACGTTTGAAGCACGTGGTAAAAAACCCAGTAACTTTCCTTCTTTTAAAAAGCTTTGGTGGGGATGGATTAGGCATGATGATTTAGAATAGAATGTCGAAGAAACGGAGTGTATAAAACAGTAAAAAAGTGCTTAAAGTCGAATCCTAAGTCGTAAACACCAAAACCGGTTCGTTTGAAGAACGTGCTAAACAAACCGAGTAACTGTCCAGTTTTTAAGAAACTTTTTGGGGGAATGATTAGGCATGATGACTTAGAATATTATTTTGAAGAAACGGAGTGTATAATACAGTTAAAAAGTGCTTAAAGTCAAACCATAATTCGTAAACACCAAAACCGGGACGTTTGAAGCACGTGGTAAAAAACCCAGTAACTTTCCATCTTTTAAGAAACTTTGGTGGGGAATGATTAGGCATGATGATTTAGAATAGAATGCCGAAGAAACGGAGTGTATAGAACAGTAAAAAAGTGCTTAAAGTTGAATCCTAAGTCGTAAACACCAAAACCGGGTCGTTAGAAGAACGTGCTAAAAAAACCGAGTAACTGTCCATTTTTCAAGAAACTTTTTGGGGGAATGATTAGGCATGATGACTTAGAATAGTATTTTGAAGAAACGGAGTGTATAATACATGTAAAAAGTGCTTAAAGTCGAACCATAATTCGTAAACACCAAAACCGGGATGTTTGAAGCACGTGGTAAAAAACCCAGTAACTTTCCAACATTTAAGAAACTTTGGTGGGGAATGATTAGGCATGATGATTTAGAATAGAATGCCGAAGAAACGGAGTGTATAGAACAGTAGAAAAGTGCTTAAAGTCGAACCATAATTCGTAAACACCAAAATCGGGACGTTTGAAGAACGTGCTAAAAAAACCGAGTAACTCTCCATTTTTTAAGAAACTTTGGTGGGGAATGATTAGGCATGATGATTTAGAATAGAATGCCGAAGAAACGGAGTGTATAGAACAGTAGAAAAGTGCTTAAAGTCGAACCATAATTCGTAAACACCAAAATCGGGACGTTTGAAGAACGTGCTAAAAAAACCGAGTAACTCTCCATTTTTTAAGAAACTTTGGTGGGGAATGATTAGGCATGATGATTTAGAATAGAATGCCGAAGAAACGGAGTGTATAGAACAGTAGAAAAGTGCTTAAAGTCGAACCATAATTCGTAAACACCAAAATCGGGACGTTTGAAGAACGTGCTAAAAAAACCGAGTAACTCTCCATTTTTTAAGAAACTTTGGTGGGGAATGATTAGGCATGATGATTTAGAATAGAATGCCGAAGAAACGGAGTGTATAGAACAGTAGAAAAGTGCTTAAAGTCGAACCATAATTCGTAAACACCAAAATCGGGACGTTTGAAGCACGTGGTAAAAAACCGAGTAACTGTTCATTTTTTAAGAAACTTTTTGGGGGAATGATTAGGCATGATGATTTAGAATAGTATTTTGAAGAAACGGAGTGTATAATACAGTAAAATAGTTCTTAAATTCGAACCCTAATTCGTAAACACCAAAACCGGGACGTTTGAAGAACGTGCTAAAAAAACCGAGTAACTGTCCATTTCTTAAGAAACTTTTTGAGGGAATGATTAGGCATGATGATTTAGAATAGTATTTACAAGAAACGGAGAGTTTAATACAGTAAAATAGTTCTTAAATTCGAACCCTAATTCGTAAACACCAAAACCGGTTCGTTTGAAGAACGTGCTAAAAAAACCGAGTAACTGTCCATTTTTTAAGAAACTTTTTGGGGGAATGATTAGGCATGATGATTTAGAATAGTATTTACAAGAAACGGAGTGTATAATACAGTAAAAAAGTGCTTAAATTCGAACCCTTATTCGTAAACACTAAAACCGGGACGTTTGAAGAACGTGCTAAAAAAACCGAGTTACTGTCGATTTTTTAAGAAACTTTTTTGGGGAAGGATTAAGCATGATCATTAAGAATAGTATTTCGATTAAACGGAGTGTATATTACAGTAAAAAAGTGCTTAAAGTCGAACCCTGATTCGTAAACACCAAAACCGGGACGTTTGAAGAACGTGCTAAAAAAACTGAGTAACTGTCCAATTTTTAAGAAACTTTTACGGGGAATGATTAGGCATGATGATTTAGAATAGTATTTAGAAGAAACGGAGTGTATATTACAGTAAAAAAGTGCTTAAAGTCGAACTATAATTCGTAAACACCAAAATCGGGATGTTTGAAGCACGTGGTAAAAAACCCAGTAACTTTCCAACATTTAAGAAACTTTGGTGGGGAATGATTAGGCATGATGATTTAGAATAGAATGCCGAAGAAACGGAGTGTATAGAACAGTAAAAAAGTGCCTAAAGTCGAATCCTAATTCGTAAACACCAAAACCGGGTCGTTTGAAGAACGTGCTAAAAAAACCGAGTAACTGTCAATTTTTCAAGAAACTTTTTGGGGGAATGATTAGGCATGATGATTTTGAATAGTATTTTGAAGAAACGGAGTGTATAATACAGTAAAAAAGTGCTTAAAGTCGAACCATAATTCGTAAACACCAAAACCAGGACGTTTGAAGCACGTGGTAAAAAACCCAGTAACTTTCCTTCTTTTAAGAAACTTTGGTGGGGATTGATTAGGCATGATGATTTAGAATAGAATGTCGAAGAAACGGAGTGTATAAAACAGTAAAAAAGTGCTTAAAGTCGAATCCTAAGTCGTAAACACCAAAACCGGTTCGTTTGAAGAACGTGCTAAACAAACCGAGTAACTGTCCAGTTTTTAAGAAACTTTTTGTGGGAATGATTAGGCATGATGACTTAGAATAGTATTTTGAAGAAACGGAGTGTATAGAACAGTAGAAAAGTGCTTAAAGTCGAACCATAATTCGTAAACACCAAATTGGGACGTTTGAAGCACGTGGTAAAAAACCGAGTAACTGTTCATTTTTTAAGAAACTTTTTGGGGGAATGATTAGGCATGATGATTTTGAATAGTATTTTGAAGAAACGGAGTGTATAATACAGTAAAAAAGTGCTTAAAGTCGAACCATAATTCGTAAACACCAAAACCAGGACGTTTGAAGCACGTGGTAAAAAACCCAGTAACTTTCCATCTTTTAAGAAACTTTGGTGGGGAATGATTAGGCATGATGATTTAGAATAGAATGCCGAAGAAACGGAGTGTATAGAACAGTAAAAAAGTGCTTAAAGTCGAACCGTAATTCGTAAACACCAAAATCGGGACGTTTGAAGCACGTGGTAAAAAACCCAGTAACTTTCCATCTTTTACGAAACTTTTTGGGGGAATGATCAGGCATAATGATTTAGAATTGAATGTCGAAGAAACGGAGTGTATAAAACAGTAAAAAAGTACTTAAAGTCAAACCTTAATTCGAAAACACCAAAAACGGAACGTTTGAGGGACGTGCTAAAAATACCGAGTAACTGTCTATTTTTTAAGAACCTTTTTGGGGTAATGATTAGCCATGATGATTTAGATTAGTATTTAGAAGAAACGGAGTGTATAATACAGTAAAAAAGTTCTTAAAGTCGAACCATAATTCGAAAACACGAAAATCGGGACGTTTGAAGCATGAGGTAAAAAACCCAGTAACTTTCCATCTTTTAAGAAACTTTGGTGGGGAATGATTAGGCATGATGATTTAGAATAGAATGTCGTAGAAACGGAGTGTATAAAACAGTAAAAAAGTGCTTAAAGTCGAATCCTAATTCGTAAAAACCAAAACCGGGACGTTTGAAGCACGTGCTAAAAAAACCGAGTAACTGTCCATGTTTTAAGAAACTTTTTGGATGAATGATTAGGCTTGATGATTTAGAATAGTATTTCGAAGAAACGGAGTGTATAACAGTAAAAAAGTGCTTAAAGTCGAACCATGATTCGTAAACACCAAAACCGAGACGTTTGAAGCACGTGGTAAAAAACCCAGTAACTTTCCATGTTTTTAGAAACTTTGGTGGGGAATGATTAGGCTTGATGATTTAAGAATGTCGAAGAAACGAAGTGTATAAAACAGTAAAAAAGTGCTTAAAGTCGAATCCTAATTCGTAAACACCAAAACCAAAACGTTTGAATAACGTGCTAAAAAAACCGAGTAACTGTCCATTTTTTTAGAAACTTTTTGGTGGAAGGATTAGGCATGATGATTTCGAATAGAATGTCGAAGAAACGGTGTGTACAGAAAAGTAAAAAAGTGCTTAAAGTCGAATCCTGATTCGTAAACACCAAAACCGGGAAGTTTAAAGAACGTGCTAAAAAAACCGAGTAACTGTCCATTTTTTCAGAAACTTTTTGGGGGAATGATTAGGCATGACGATTTAGAATAGTCTTTCGAAGAAACGGAGCGTATAATACAGTAAAAAATTGCTTAAAGTCGAACCATAATTCGTAAACACAAAAATCGGGACATTTGAAGAACGTGCTAAATAAACCGAGTAACTGTCCATGTTTTAAGAAACTTTGGTGGGGAATGATTAGGCATGATGATTTAGAATAGAATGTAGAAGAAACAGAGTGTATAAAACAGTAAAAAAGTGCTTAAAGTCGAACCATAATTCGTAAAGACCAAAACCGGGACGTTTGAAGCACGTGGTAAAAAACCCAGTAACTTTCCATCTTTTAAGAAACTTTGGTGGGGAATGATTAGGCATGATGATTTAGAATAGAATGCCGAAGAAACGGAGTGTATAGAACAGTAAAAAAGTACTTAAAGTCGAATCCTAATTCGTAAACACCAAAACCGGGTGGTTTGAAGAACGTGCTAAAAAAACCGAGTAACTGTCCATTTTTTATGAAACTTTTTGGGGGAATGATTAGGCATGATGATTTAGAATAGAATGTAGAAGAAACAGAGTGTATAAAACAGTAAAAAAGTGCTTAAAGTCGAACCATAATTCGTAAAGACCAAAACCGGGACGTTTGAAGCACGTGGTAAAAAACCCAGTAACTTTCCATCTTTTAAGAAACTTTGGTGGGGAATGATTAGGCATGATGATTTAGAATAGAATGCCGAAGAAACGGAGTGTATAGAACAGTAAAAAAGTACTTAAAGTCGAATCCTAATTCGTAAACACCAAAACCGGGTGGTTTGAAGAACGTGCTAAAAAAACCGAGTAACTGTCCATTTTTTATGAAACTTTTTGGAAGAATGATTACGCATGATGATTTAGAATAGTATTTCGAAGAAACGGAGTGTATAATATAGTAAAAAAGTGCTTAAAGTCGAACCATAATTCGTAAACACCAAAACCGGGACGTTTGAAGCACGTGGTAAAAAACCCAGTAACTTTCCATCTTTTAAGAAACTTTTTGGGGGAATGATTAGGCATAATGATTGAGAATTGAAAGTCGAAGAAACGGAGTGTATAAAACAGTAAAAAAGTACTTAAAGTCAAACCTTAATTCGAAAACACCAAAAACAGAACGTTTGAGGCACGTGCTAAAAAAACCGAGTAACTGTCTATTTTTTAAGAAACTTTTTGGGGTAATGATTAGCCATGATGATTTAGATTAGTATTTAGAAGAAACGGAGTGTATAATACAGTAAAAAAGTTATTAAAGTCGAACCATAATTCGTAAACGCCAAAACCGGGACGTTTGAAGCACGTGCTAAAAAAACCGAGTAACTGTCCATTTTTTAAGAAACTTTTTAGTGGAATGATTAGGCATCATGATTTTTAATAGAACGTCGAAGAAACGGAGTGTATAAAACTGTAAAAAAGTGCTTAAAGTCGAATCCTAATTCGTAAAAACCAAAACCGGGACGTTTGAAGCACGTGCTAAAAAAACAGAGTAACTGTCCATGTTTTAAAAAACTTTTTGGATGAATGATTAAGCATGATGATTTAGAATAGTATTTCGAAGAAACGGAGTGTATAATACAGTCAAAAAGTGCTTAAAGTCGAACCATAATTCGTAAACACCAAAACCGGGATGTTTGAAGCACGTGGTAAAAAACCCAGTAACTTTCCATCTTTTAAGAAAATTTGGTGGGGAACCAAAAGACATCAATCATACAATATACTTCAATGAAGATGTGAAGAAAAGGTTGTCAAAATTATCAAAAGGTGTTCAATTCATGCCACATTGAAGAAGAAAGAAGTTTGATTGTTATAAATTTTGGGTGGGTTATAATTTAGAGTAATTTAGAGTTATTATATTTTAAGACATTTTATTTACCTTAGGTTACATTTACATAATGGCTAATTATGGGCATAAAGTATGAAGGTTACAATGCCTTTAATAGTTTCATTTTGAGGCTATATAAAGCCATGTATGTTGTATTTATAAGGGACTTGAAAAATATAGTAAAAGAAGCATTTGTGCTCTTCTTTAGCCAATGGCTAAGTTTCTTTGCAATTCTATGTAGTTTAGGTTGCATGTAGAATCATTCAAGCTCGACATGATCAATCTTGCTTGTGGAGTGATTCGAATCTCAAGCAAGTGTTCTTGCCTTGAGATATTTGATCAACAAGAATCATTCAAGCTAGACATGATCGATCTTGCTTGTGGAGTGATTCGAATCTCAAACAATGTTCTTGCCTTGAGATATTCGATCAACAAGGTAATCCGAATCTTACTCCCCTTGTAGTGGTTCCATATCTTATCATTAGGCATGATGATTTAGAATAGTATTTTGAAGAAACGGAGTGTATAAAACTGTAAAAAAAGTGCTTAAAGTCGAATCCTGATTTCGTAAACGCCAAAACCGTGACGTTTGAAGAACGTGCTAAAAAAATCGAGTAACTGTCCAATTTTTAAGAAACTTTTTCAAGGAATGATTAGGCATGATGATTTCGAATAGTATTTAGAAGAAACGGAGTGTATAAAACAGTAAAAAAGTGCTTAAAGTCGAACCCAGATTCGTAAACACCAAAACCGGGACGTTTGAAGAACGTGCTAAAAAAACCGAGTAACTGTCCATTTTTTAAGAAACTTTTTGGGGGAATGATTAGGAATAATGATTTAGAATAGTATTTTGAAGAAACGGAGTGTATAAAACTGTAAAAAAGTGCTGAAAGTCGAATCCAGATTTCGTAAACGCCAAAATCGTGATGTTTGAAGAACGTGCTAAAAAAACCGAGTAACTGTTCATTTTTTAAGAAACTTTTTCGGGGAATGATTAGGCATGATGATTTAGAATAGTATTTAGAAGAAACGGAGTGTATATTACAGTAAAAAAGTGCTTAAAGTCGAACCCTGATTCGTAAACACCAAAACTGGGACGTTTGAAGAACGTGCTAAAAAAACCGAGTTACTATCAATTTTTTACGAAACTTTTTTGGGGAATAATTAGGCATGAAGATTTAAAATAGTATTTCGAAGAAACGGAGTGTATATTACAGTAAAAAACTGCTTAATGTCGAACCCTGATTCGAAAACACCAAAACCGGGACGTTTGAAGAACGTGCTAAAAAAACCGAGTAACATTCCAATTTTGAAGAAACTTTTTCGGGGAATGATTAGGCATGATGATTTTGAATAGTATATAGAAGAAACGGAGTGTATATTACAGTAAAAAAGTGCTTAAAGTCGAACCCTGATTCGTAAACACCAAAACCGGGACGTTTGAAGAACGTGCTAAAAAAACCGAGTAACTGTCCAATTTTTAAGAAACTTTTTCGGGGAAGGATTAGGCAAGATGATTTAGAATAGTATTTCGAAGAAACGGAGTGTATATTACAGTAAAAAAGTGCTTAAAGTCGAACCCTGATTCGTAAACACCAAAACCGGGACGTTTGAAGAACGTGCTAAAAAAACCGAGTTATTGTCGATTTTTTAAGAAACTTTTTTTGGGAATGATTAGGCATGATGATTTAGAATAGTATTTCGAAGAAACGGAGTGTATATTATAGTAAAAAAGTGCTTCAAGTCGAACCCTGATTCGTAAACACCAAAACCGGGACGTTTGAAGAACGTGCTAAAAAAACCGAGTTACTGTCGATTTTTTAAGAAACTTTTTTTTGGGAATGATTAGGCATGATGATTTAGAATCGTATTTCGAAGAAACGGAGTGTATATTACAGTAAAAAAGTGCTTAAAGTCGAACCCTGATTCGTAAACACCAAAACCGGGACGTTTGAAGAACGTGCTAAAAAAACCGAGTAACTGTCCAATTTTTAAGAAACTTTTTCGGGGAAGGATTAGGAAAGATGATTTAGAATAGTATTTCGAAGAAACGGAGTGTATATTACAGTAAAAAAGTGCTTAAAGTCGAACCCTGATTCGTAAACACCAAAACCGGGACGTTTGAAGAACGTGCTAAAAAAACCTAGTAACTGTCCAATTTTTAAGAAACTTTTTGGGGGAATGATTAGGCATGATGATTTAGAATAGTATTTCGAAGAAACGGAGTGTATATTACAGTAAAAAAGTGCTTCAAGTCGAACCCTGATTCGTAAACACCAAAACCGGGACGTTTGAAGAACGTGCTAAAAAAACCTTGTTACTGTCGATTTTTGAAGAAAATTTTTTGGGGAAGGAATAGGCATGATGATTTAGAATAGTATTTCGAAGGAACGGAGTGTATATTACCGTAAAAAAGTGCTTAAAGTCGAACCCTGATTCGTAAACACCAAAACCGGGACGTTTGAAGAACGTGCTAAAAAAACCGAGTTACTGTCGATTTTTTAAGAAACTTTCTTGGGGAAGGATTAGGCATGATGATTTAGAATAGTATTTCGAAGGAATGGAGTGTATATTACAGTAAAAAAGTGCTTAAAGTCGAACCCTGATTCGTAAACACCAAAACCGGGACGTTTGAAGAACGTGCTAAAAAAACCGAGTTACTTTCGATTTTTTAAGAAACTTTTTTTGGGAATGATTAGGCATGATGATTTAGAATAGTATTTCGAAGAAACGGAGTGTATATTACAGTAAAAAACTGCTTAATGTCGAATCCTGATTCGAAAACACCAAAACCGGGACGTTTGAAGAACGTGCTAAAAAAACCGAGTAACATTCCAATTTTGAAGAAACTTTTTCGGGGAATGATTAGGCATGATGATTTTGAATAGTATATAGAAGAAACGGAGTGTATATTACAGTAAAAAAGTGCTTAAAGTCGAACCCTGATTCGTAAACACCAAAACCGGGACGTTTGAAGAACGTGCTAAAAAAACCGAGTAACTGTCCAATTTTTAAGAAACTTTTTCGAAGAAGGATTAGGCAAGATGATTTAGAATAGTATTTCGAAGAAACGGAGTGTATATTACAGTAAAAAAGTGCTTAAAGTCGAACCCTGATTCGTAAACACCAAAACCGGGACGTTTGAAGAACGTGCTAAAAAAACCGAGTTACTGTCGATTTTTTAAGAAACTTTTTTTGGGAATGATTAGGCATGATGATTTAGAATAGTATTTCGAAGAAACGGAGTGTATATTACAGTAAAAAACTGCTTAATGTCGAACCCTGATTCGAAAACACCAAAACCGGGACGTTTGAAGAACGTGCTAAAAAAACAGAGTTACTGTCGATTTTTTAAGAAACTTTTTTGGGGAAGGATTAGGCATGATGATTTAGAATAGTATTTCGAAGGAACGGAGTGTATATTACAGTAAAAAAGTGCTTAAAGTCGAACCCTGATTCGTAAACACCAAAACCGGGACGTTTGAAGAACGTGCTAAAAAAACCGAGTTACTGTCGATTTTTGAAAAAAAAATTTTTGGGAAGGATTAGGCATGATGATTTAGAATAGTNCTTTTTTGGGGAAGGATTAGGCATGATGATTTAGAATAGTATTTCGAAGGAACGGAGTGTATATTACAGTAAAAAAGTGCTTAAAGTCGAACCCTGATTCGTAAACACCAAAACCGGAACGTTTGAAGAACGTGCTAAAAAAACCGAGTTACTGTCGATTTTTGAAAAAAATTTTTTTGGGAAGGATTAGGCATGATGATTTAGAATAGTATTTCGAAGAAACGGAGTGTATATTACAGTAAAAAAGTGCTTCAAGTCGAACCCTGATTCGTAAACACCAAAATTAGGACATTTGAAGAACGTGCTAAAAAAACCGAGTTACTGTCGATTTTTTAAGAAACTTTTTTTGGGAATGATTAGGCATGATGATTTAGAATAGTATTTCGAAGGAACGGAGTGTATATTACAGTAAAAAAGTGCTTCAAGTCGAACCCTGATTCGTAAACACCAAAATTAGGACATTTGAAGAACGTGCTAAAAAAACCGAGTTACTGTCGATTTTTGAAGAAAATTTTTTGGGGAAGGAATAGGCATGATGATTTAGAATAGTATTTCGAAGGAACGGAGTGTATATTACAGTAAAAAAGTGCTTCAAGTCGAACCCTGATTCGTAAACACCAAAACCGGGACGTTTGAAGAACGTGCTAAAAAAACCGAGTTACTGTCGATTTTTTAAGAAACTTTTTTGGGGAATGATTAGGCATGATGATTTAGAATAGTATTTCGAAGGAACGGAGTGTATATTACCGTAAAAAAGTGCTTAAAGTCGAACCCTGATTCGTAAACACTAAAACCGGGACGTTTGAAGAACGTGCTAAAAAAACCGAGTTACTGTCGATTTTTTAAGAAAATTTTATGGGGAAGGATTAGGCATGATGATTTAGAATAGTATTTCGAAGCAACGGAGTGTATATTACAGCAAAAAAGTGCTTCAAGTCGAACCCTGATTCGTAAACACCAAAATCGGGACGTTTGAAGAACGTGCTAAAAAAACCGAGTTACTGTCGATTTTTTAAGAAACTTTTTTGGGGAATGATTAGGCATGATGATTTAGAATAGTATTTCGAAGAAACGGAGTGTATATTACAGTAAAAAAGTGCATAAAGTCGAACCTTGATTCGTAAACACCAAAACCGGGACGTTTGAAGAACGTGCTAAAAAAACCGAGTTAGTGTCGATTTTTTAAGAAACTTTTTTTGGGAATGATTAGGCATGATGATTTAGAATAGTATTTCGAAGAAACGGAGTGTATATTACAGTAAAAAAGTGCTTAAAGTCGAACCCTGATTCGTAAACACCAAAACCGGGACGTTTGAAGAACGTGCTAAAAAAACCGAGTTACTGTCGATTTTTTAAGAAACTTTTTTTGGGAATGATTAGGCATGATGATTTAGAATAGTATTTCGAAGAAACGGAGTGTATATTACAGTAAAAAAGTGCTTAAAGTCGAACCCTGATTCGTAAACACCAAAACCGGGACGTTTGAAGAACGTGCTAAAAAAACCGAGTTACTGTCGATTTTTTAAGAAACTTTTTTGGGGAATGATTAGGCATGATGATTTAGAATAGTATTTCGAAGAAACGGAGTGTATATTACAGTAAAAAAGTGCTTAAAGTCGAACCCTGATTCGTAAACACCAAAACCGGGACGTTTGAAGAACGTGCTAAAAAAACCGAGTTACTGTCGATTTTTTAAGAAACTTTTTTGGGGAATGATTAGGCATGATGATTTAGAATAGTATTTCGAAGAAACGGAGTGTATATTACAGTAAAAAAGTGCTTAAAGTCGAACCCTGATTCGTAAACACCAAAACCGGGACGTTTGAAGAACGTGCTAAAAAAACCGAGTTACTGTCGATTTTTTAAGAAACTTTTTTTGGGAATGATTAGGCATGATGATTTAGAATAGTATTTCGAAGAAACGGAGTGTATATTACAGTAAAAAAGTGCTTAAAGTCGAACCCTGATTCGTAAACACCAAAACCGGGACGTTTGAAGAACGTGCTAAAAAAACCGAGTTACTGTCGATTTTTTAAGAAACTTTTTTTGGGAATGATTAGGCATGATGATTTAGAATAGTATTTCGAAGAAACGGAGTGTATATTACAGTAAAAAAGTGCTTAAAGTCGAACCCTGATTCGTAAACACCAAAACCGGGACGTTTGAAGAACGTGCTAAAAAAACCGAGTTACTGTCGATTTTTTAAGAAACTTTTTTGGGGAATGATTAGGCATGATGATTTAGAATAGTATTTCGAAGAAACGGAGTGTATATTACAGTAAAAAAGTGCTTAAAGTCGAACCCTGATTCGTAAACACCAAAACCGGGACGTTTGAAGAACGTGCTAAAAAAACCGAGTTACTGTCGATTTTTTAAGAAACTTTTTTGGGGAATGATTAGGCATGATGATTTAGAATAGTATTTCGAAGAAACGGAGTGTATATTACAGTAAAAAAGTGCTTAAAGTCGAACCCTGATTCGTAAACACCAAAACCGGGACGTTTGAAGAACGTGCTAAAAAAACCGAGTTACTGTCGATTTTTTAAGAAACTTTTTTTGGGAATGATTAGGCATGATGATTTAGAATAGTATTTCGAAGAAACGGAGTGTATATTACAGTAAAAAAGTGCTTAAAGTCGAACCCTGATTCGTAAACACCAAAACCGGGACGTTTGAAGAACGTGCTAAAAAAACCGAGTTACTGTCGATTTTTTAAGAAACTTTTTTGGGGAATGATTAGGCAT
Source organism: Cucurbita maxima (assembly GCF_002738345.1). Classification (NCBI taxonomy): domain Eukaryota; kingdom Viridiplantae; phylum Streptophyta; class Magnoliopsida; order Cucurbitales; family Cucurbitaceae; genus Cucurbita; species Cucurbita maxima. The sequence goes on along the minus strand of NW_019272090.1, from coordinate 537 downwards.
GATGATTTAGAATAGTATTTCGAAGAAACGGAGTGTATATTACAGTAAAAAAGTGCTTAAAGTCGAACCCTGATTCGTAAACACCAAAACCGGGACGTTTGAAGAACGTGCTAAAAAAACCGAGTTACTGTCGATTTTTTAAGAAACTTTTTTGGGGAATGATTAGGCATGATGATTTAGAATAGTATTTCGAAGAAACGGAGTGTATATTACAGTAAAAAAGTGCTTAAAGTCGAACCCTGATTCGTAAACACCAAAACCGGGACGTTTGAAGAACGTGCTAAAAAAACCGAGTTACTGTCGATTTTTTAAGAAACTTTTATGGGGAAGGACTAGGCATGATGATTGAGAATAGTATTTCGAAGGAACGGAGTGTATATTACCGTAAAAAAGTGCTTAAAGTCGAACCTTGATTCGTAAACAGCAAAACCGGGACGTTTGAAGAACGTGCTAAAAAAACCGAGTAACTGTCCAATTTTTAAGAAAATTTTTTGGGGAAGGAATAGGCATGATGATTTAGAATAGTATTTCGAAGGA
>NW_019272089.1:479324-515714 GCF_002738345.1 Cucurbita maxima | reverse complement strand
TTTAATAAGCATTTTTCATTTATTGCATTATTTAATTATAATTTAAATATTTATTTGTATATTTAAGCTTATTTAATATAGAAGTTAAGGTTATATTATAACACTTACCATATGCCTCATTAACTAGATAGCCATGGATATTTCTCATTAACTAGCCAATTTAATAGGGAAATTATGTGTCACAGTTAAGATGGTAAAGGCTATATAAAGTTTCTTTTCTTTTCTTTAATTAGAAATATCACATTTTAGAATTAAAAAGAATATAATTTCTATTTATGTCCGTTCTTCAATCATGTTGACTTATTCTATAAATTGTTAGATGTGGATTTTATCATTCTTGTTTAAGATCTTCTAAATCAATTTTGTTGTTGGTAAACTGACTAGTTTTTGCCAACCACTTAAAAAAAAAAAAGAAAAAAAGAAAGAAAGAAAGAAAGAAAGCTTATGTAGGTTAAATGTCTTTGATTATTATATGTAACTCTCACGCGTTACTATGGCTAAACTAGTCCTTATTCATTTTCTTTCTTTAATTCGTTTATTTGTAGTTATTCAGATTGCTCCTTTAATACTCTTGTTTGTGTGTTAAGTGTGCTATCTTTTCACTTTGAATTGCACTTAGCTCTATAACATAGTTTGCCTTACATCCCAATTTGTTTTGGTGTGGTTTGTGTGTGCTCAATTGTGAGGGTGAATTTGTAAGGGAGTAATACATTGATTGAGTGTTGAGTGCTAAACACGAATGAACTACATTAATGAGTGGGTACACATGAGGGAGGGCTTGTGAGGTCTTTTTTTTTTCTCTCTCTCCCTCTTTTAACTTTCTTTTGTAGCATGAAAAATCTAGATGGCAATCCTAACATTACTGATGCACGACTAAGAGAAGAACAACAACAAACCATGGAAAGAATAATTCGAGGAATAGAAGAGTTGAAAAATTGAATAGGAAGATTGGAGATTCAAAATCAAGCTCGAGAGAGGATTCCATTACCTGCAAAATCTATCGATCAATATGAGGGAGACAATTCTAATCAACACGAGGATAATCCACATGCGGTTGGTCGTACCTTGATGCAAGGGAGAGGTCGTGGAAGAAGGCATCGTAATTTACAACAAGTTACTTATGACGATAGAATTGATCGTACCGTACGAAGCATCAAATTAACAGTTCCCAAGTTTTATGGAAAAACCAATCTAGAGGAGTACCTTGAATTGGAGAAAACGGTGGAGTCCGTATTCAACTGTCATAATTTTAGTGATGAAAAGAAGGTACTATAATGCATTGCTCAATTCAAACAATATGCTCAAATTTCGTGGGATAAATTGATGTCAAGTAGGAGAAGAAATCTTGAAGCACCCATTGATTCATGGTACGAGTTCAAAGAGTCCATGAGGAAGCGCTTCGTTCCACAATATTTTCAACAGGACATGGCGCAAAAGTTTCAAGCATTGAAACAAGGACTCAAATTTGTGGATTATGATGTCTTCAATGATATGTGTGAGATAGGATATGAGAAGGATATGATAAACGTAATGTAATGATATGACTAAGGTATGATTGATATAATGATATGGTTATGTTATGTATAGAAAAGGATATGATTAGGATACATTGATAAAACGATAGGGTTAGGATACGTTTTTGTAACGGTATGACTAGGATACGTTCAATAAATGATATAGATAGGATAAGTTGATGAAACGATATGGTTAGGATGAATTCAAGCATGAAATGTTATGATATGACATATTTCTTTAATTTGAATGATATGATATGATTGACATGCAAAATGACGAATTAACATGAAATACAACCCGACGTATGCATAAAAGATATGAAAAATGATAAGAAATGTTATGTAAAATGATACGAAAAATGATATGATGTGAAAAAAAACGTTAGCGGTGTTGTATTAAATAATAATGAAAATGAAAAAATGTTGGGACCTCATGTATTATTGTGTGTTCACTACTAAGCAAGGAAACGTTCATTATGTTTATCATAATGTTGTCGTGACGGTCGCTATTCCTAACGGGTGTTTGACATCAACAGCTCTCGGAGAATGCTCGCCCGATCAGAAAGGGGGCTCAGGAGGTGTGTGAATCGACTGGTGGGTCCATACTCGCACGTATGAAACGTGTGTAGGAAAATTATGTACACATCCCAGTTGTCTGTTAGGTAGTCATCGTAGGAAAATAGACAATTATGATAGGTCTCATTCATGAGATTGTACGTGTTTGTATTTAACCTTAATAATGGGGTCACTTACTCAATATTTCTTTAAATACTCAAGTCACGTGCTACTTCTATTTCAGAAAAAGGCAAGGCATCCCTGTACGCCCGACGACAGCATGACAACTCGAGACCATGACACATGCACAGGGTAGTCGCATATATTTTCTTAGTCTTCGGCTAGAGTAAAATATTTTTAATTTAAACCTTTACTTAATTTTATTTAGTATTTTGTTGTGTCATTTTAAAGATATTTTTAAACACGTAAGTCCATGACTATGTTTTAAGATAAAGTTTATGTTTTATGAAGAAGTTGAAAGGCTATTTTTGCATATAAAGGATTACAATATGATGAAGGTAGGGACTCCACGTAGGTAGAAATCTAGAGTAGTTACAAATAACTTTTTACATTTTGGTTCACTTTGAAAGATAAGTGTCTAACGACTAAGGTATAAGGGGATAATCCTTCCATTTCTAAATTTAAATTTATTAATATTATTTTTAGTTTTTAAATTAATTTATTTCCTTACTCTGACGTATACCCAAAATATAGACTAGGATTCAAAATACAAATTTAACATTGGATGGTCTTGACATTTTCTTTGGACATGGTCATATTACTCATTGTAACCGTTATAATAATTAAAAAACTCTCAGTAGCTGGAGACCCCGAGATTTCAAGTGCGGCTCCGGAAATCTCAGTCAAGCAACTAATCCTCATCCACGACCCCTCGGCAAAATGCTTAATGCAATCATCCACCCTCTAGAACGTGCCAGCAAGAAAGAAAAGTTTTACAGATAGAGAGAAGTAACGAACCTAGATTTATTTTTCTTATGACAATGGAGAACCTACTCACGCCGCATAAAGGATAACCAACAATTCTCGGCATTCAAGTGGTAAATATATCGTATATTGAGGCTGCTTTACAATCTAAGAATGCAAGTTGGCGAGGATGGGTTTAAGAAAAGTCAGTGTCAGGAAATCACGTTTTTACCGGTGTGACCAAATGTGACCAAATGTGCAAAATAGCCCCAATTTGAGCCCGAGACTGATTTCCTTCAATTGGGCATGTTCCTAAGGTTAATTCTTTTTGTGTTCTTCTATGGAAAAACTCCTTAGAGGTGCAGAAACTTATTGGGTTGTCCTTGCTTGACGATATCGTGTATCATTGGATTAGATTTTTGAGTTTTCTTGAAGCTCTTCAATGGTGGATTGGATTGGGAGAATGGTTTCTTGGCACTTTCAACGCTCGATTCATAGAATTTGTAGGTAATCTTGTTTAGAAGTTGTAGGAACAAGTTCAAGGGGAAATGGTGTAGAATTGATCTCAAATTTAGAAGAAATTTGAGAGTAGGAGACCAAAAGTCTAAAACGCTTATTGCTTTCGATTGGGAGCTCGACCTTACTCGATTCTTGTTCCATAGTATTACCCCAACTTCAGACATTATAGGAAAAACTTACACCGACGTTGAAACCTCTAGAATTGCCCTAATTTAGAGATTGAATTTTCTAAATAATATGTCAGAAATATCTTTTCCGATCAGCAAGCTACTGACTATTAATTTGAATTTTGACCGTTGGATGTGGTGATTGTCAAATTTTGGAGCAAATCCAACGACAAGTTTTTGAGTTTTGATAGATTTTGTGCATAACGTCACTGTGGAAGTTCTTATTCTGGGCAGAATGGCATTTTCGTAAATATCTCAAAGTTAAGGGGTAGTTTTGTAATTTGACACTTTTTGAATATTTTATTATTATTTTTCTCAAAAGATCTAAATTTTTCTAAAGAATTTCATTTTTTTTTTACTAATGAGTATCATGAAATCCCTTCTATATAAGAAATTGGAAAAATGTCATTTTTTATTTTTTGTTTTTGTGCCAGCTCTTTTTCGATCCTTTTCCAAATGCCTTAAATACTTAAATTTACTTTTAGAGTATAGAAATTTCTTGTTTTAGACCATTATCTTTGCTTAAATAACTTAATTCCTTCTCTTTGTTTCCTTGGGTTACTTTTATTGTTAGCTTGGTTTGTTACAAATGTTTTATGATGAAGTTTTGAGTGTTTATTTCCACGTAAGATGGTATGTTATGATGATAGTAGCGACTTTAGGTTAGCAAAAGTTTAAGATCATATTTCTAAAAATGAAAACTATCCCCACAAACTAAAATGAGTCTTAGAATGTTTTGTCCTCAATCATATGCATCCTAGAAAAATTTTCAAAGAAAACACGCTTAACCATAAAATTTCGATGAATTAAGCCACTAAAAAGGAAGTTACAACTAATTGGTATAAGTAGTGACTCTCAATATTTTAAAGGTTTTCTTAACCATCATATCTTTAAGATTGCTCTCATTTAGATGTGGTCTCGGCTCACTTATGTACTCATCTTTGACTCAAGTGTCACACTTCTATTTATAAAGAACTATTTTAATACGGTTAATTGAAGTATATGTGAGTGAAACACATACTCTATACTATATTTTATTATATTATATGGTTGATATTAAAGACTAAAATAAATGGTTGGAATAATAAATAAACATTCAAGATATTTTAATGTTTGCAAATTAAATATTTGTTTCATAAATAAAAATAAATAAATGCATTACTATTAGGAAAGAGAATATTGCATTATCCCATCCTTTTGAAGTTTGAAAGCAAACAAATTTGTTCTGAAAGAGAGCATAAGGCTTACAATTTTGTTTTAATATTATTTCTGATTTACAATTATTCAAATTATCTTATCTTCTTAGTTTCTTATTTTTTTTATCGAATTTTCTCCATTTTTTCTCAAAATTGTTTTTGTATGTCTCGGTTTATTTTACCATTGACTTTTAATAATAGATAATTTCTACGTGAAATGGATTACTTCAAACTAAGTACTTTCTTAAAATTATGTACACTTTTATTATAATCTTCACATTTACATTGGTACGGTTGATACAACGATTACAAAGGTACTAAAACGAAAGAGAAAGAAAAGATAATCAAGTAAAGATAAGTATATCATTATGCCTATGCCATTTTCATAGATAAAAGAAAGTAATGACCCACACATATAGAGAGGGTTTATTGTAAGTAGAGATAGTAGTCTTAATGCTGGTAGAAATCCTTGAGAACATCTTCAAGTATCTTCAAAGGATAAAAGAAAGAGCACTTTTTTAAGAAGCCAATAGTGCTCCACCTTTGCAATATATGACCGAGGAATACCATCATCATTTATAACTTCTATCAGAAAAAATATAAAATCTCTGGCAACACTATATTGGGATGAGACCGACCATTCACCCATGCTTATAAATTAGATAATGTTCACTACTATTGTTATTCATTTCCACTTCAAACCTTCCACCCTTTGCACTTGTTTGTCGTTAACATCCTTAATTGGAATTAGATCTTAAGGCAACACTTTTGCACAACTCATTCTAGAACATCTTTGATGGATAATTTTAAAAGACTTGCTTTGCTCATGAATATTTTGGAGTTTAATATTTATAGTTGTAGTTGAATGCAACTCAAGTTGATATATCCGAATCTTAAAAAAAAAATAAAAAATAAAAAATAAAAAATAAAAATAAATGGAGCATTCCTCTTAAGTTAGCTTTGAATCAAATTCTTTAACTAGGATGATGGTTGCATTGTTTTATTCAAGCAACCATGACTAGTGTATTACCAATAGTACAAACCTTTTGTAAGTGTATTTTTTAGTTTTAGTAATAAATTACATATTAATAGTTGGATCCAATTAAGATTAATATATGATAATATGATGACATAATGATAATGATACATGATAACATTATGATACAAGATGCATGATGATGATATGACTTAATATGATGATATTCCATATTAAAATGATGTACATGTACTAAATGTCATGATGTATTATGATGAAGAGCTTTCCAAGACACAACCAAATGATGTTAATGATGATGAACATATGAAGACCCATGTATGCATGTTACCTAGAGTAATATGTGAATGATGTATAGGGTTGTGTCATAAGAATGACTTAAGATGAGAACTATAGGGACATCATGCATATTGCGTGTTCATATACATTGGGTTACTTTCCCATTTATGATGATTAGTACGGACATGTACACTATGATGTTGATGATGATGATCATGCTTTTCATGATATTCGAGGATTTGCTAACCTCCGAATGTCCGAATACGAACAACTAGCTCAACTATGATGGGCCTAGGGGGTGCGAACCGCCGGAGACTCACTTTCTCACGTGTGACTCGTATGCAGGGAAGTACTACAAATTCAATAGTGGGTTGGACTGAAGGCCACCAAATGATTGCTTTAGTGATAGGTCACTAATCATGAGTTGCATATGTTTGCATTCCTAACCCCAATAGTGGGTCACTTACTGAGTATTTCATAAAATACTCAAAGCATGTGCTACTTCTATTTGTTAGGTAAAGGCAAGTCACCCCTGTACAGCTGACGACGACATTGCAAGTAAAGACAATAGCACATGTATATGATAGTTGTATTTAAATTCTTAGACCATAGGTTAGTACAAGCCATTTTTCAATTTTAATATTTATTTTTCTTTATTTACTATTTGGTTAGGTTGCTTTAAAGAATTTTTGAAACATGCAAGTTCATGACAATGTTTTACGATGGTGTTTTCAATGATTATTTCTACATAAGAGAGTATATTATGTTGATGGTAGTGAATTTAGGTTAGAAAAAATCTACGGATTATTACAGTCGGTATTAGATCTTTAGATTTTAGATTCTGTAGACTAGAGTAAGGCTTAGTAAGTTCCATGGCCCCACTATTAATGTTTGTTAGGTATGTCCTGCAGAAGATAATAAAAATAAATGTCATTGATTGTATATGTCGTGATTGCCTACTATTATTAAAAGTACTTCATGATTAAGTTTGATAGCCTGGATTATATTATTTGTCAAAGCATGATGTTTGACCTAATTATATGTTTGTGAAGATATTGTGCTTACCAAATCGTATGCTAATTATGATATGGTAATATGATGTGAATTACGATAGTAAATAGTAGAATAAAGGAAAATTATAGGTTGGTTTTAGAAACATATCGCCTAGATGACATGGAGGAAGAAGAGGGACCCCCTATTAGAGGAAGGGGGAGAGGTGAAGAGAGCCCACCTCGCGAGGGCTTAGTAGTTCGTACAGATGCAGCAGCACGAGAGGATAGAATAGATCCCACCACAAACCTGATGTGGGAATCGTTCCAGGCGATGATGTATAAAATGGTAGCCAGCAAGCAGGCCAAAAGCTCGCAATCTACCAGAGGAGCGAGATATTTATGGGATATCAAGCGATATGTTCCACGCACCTTCAATGAAACTATGGGGGACCCAACATAAGCTCAACTGTATATTTCAATAATGGAGATGATATTTTTGTTAATGGATTGTCCGGACGATCAGAAGTTGTCATGTGCATCATTCATGCTGAAAAAGGATGTGGAATTATGCTGGCTAAACAACAGAGAAATTTTCATTCTTAATGAAAGTGTTATAGCTTGGTCACAATTCTAGGAGATATTCTTGAATCAGTACTATCCGAAAGTAGCCCGGCTCAAGAAACAACAAGAGTTTACCCACTTAGCATAGGGTGGACATTCTGTAGATGATTATGCCCAAGAATTCATGAGACTCAAGAGATTTGTGCCCTTACTAGTGGACACAGAGTTAAAAATGGTTGAGATGTTTGTGATGGATTTGGACTCAAAGATTCGCCACATGGAAAAAGCCATTTACCCTATGACTTATAAGGCCACACATAAAACAAGTAAGGCAAAGCCCAAAGATCATATGAACTGAGGAACTCATATTACCAACCACTAGTGCGTAGACCTCATTATCCTGACAGACACCCTCCTCGACATACGGGCGAACATCCCAAGAACTAAGATGGACCTGGAGGATGATGAGGATCAAAGTGCAATGTATTTGGAAAACCATATGGGGGCAGATTTATGGTAAGGACTAGAGCATGCTTTCGGTGTGGTTAGGAGGGCCACATTGCTATCAACTGTACAACTAAGAATACTAAAAATCTAGTGAATCCATAAAGGGCACCTGATGGAACAGACAGACTTGTGCAGACTCGTTCACAAGTAAGGGCATACGTGTTCACCAGCAAGGATGTTAGAAGGTCCGACACTGTGGTGATTGGTACACTATCAGTCTTGGGACATTATGCTTTCACTATATTTTATTCCGGCTCTACGCATTCATTTATATCTATCCCATTTGTTAGACAAGCAGGGCTTGAACTAGTCCCTCATTGCATGTATAATCTGTTAGTGCCCAAGCGGGGATAAACCTAGTTGCTAAATATGAAGTAAAATATAGGCAAGTAATATTAACAGGACAAACTTTAAACGTAGACCGGATAGTTGTTAGCATGAAAAACTTCAAAGGTAATACTAGGGATGGATTGGTTAGCTAAAAATTATGCTAGTATAGTCTGTTACAAGAAGAAAGTACTATTCTCACTTATGTCTGGATCCAGCTTTAAGTTCAAGAGTGCATGTGCTAGAGTTACACTGAAACTAGTCTCAATGATGAAAGCCAAGAAATTGGTCCAACAAGGTAGTTAAGCCATATTGGCATACTTAGTATCATGGATGAAAGAGAAAAAGAAAAGACCTTAGACACGGTGTCCATAGTTAATGAATTTTCGAATTTTCCAAAAAAATTACCCAAAATACCCCCTTCTCGAGCCGTAGATTTTGCCATAGAACTTAAACTAGAAACAAGTCTTATTTCTAAAGCCCCATACCATATGGTACCAGCAGAGTAAAACAAACTAAAGACGCAACTATATGACTTGCTAGATAAAGATTTCATCCGCCCTAGCATATCTCCTTGGGGTTCTCCATGTTGGATGATGGAAGTCCTACATTGGCTAATTTAGAGCATGATCATGGGTTTATAAACAAACAATATACTTGGTTGTCACAAGCTTGCCATCCTTTCCATCAATGTGCCAAACAAGGTACTTCCTTTTGCCATCCTTTCCATCAATTTGCCAAACAAGGTACTTCCTTAATTCACTCTTTTCTTCTGCCTTATATGTAAAAAATATATAAATTAGTTAGTCATTCCTATCAGAGAAGATTTGGAAACGTAGGTGTTTTAGTTCAAGAGAAGAAGAGTTAGATTGGAGTGCATCGAGAACACGACATAGCTTACAATATGGCGGAAGGTAGTAGGAACGGACAACTTTGTGGTAATGTTGTATCATGGATCAAAACAATGCTAGAGCAACTGCCTGTTGTTAATGTAGGATGTAGTATCTATCGAGTCCCCAAACTGTTACGTGAGATGAATAATATAGCCTTTACCCCCCAAGTCATTTCCATTGGCCCGTTTCACCATCATAGTCGAGATGATTTGATAGTCAAAGAGCAATATAAGCTTCAAGAACTTGCTAACTTTCTATTTCGAATGATGAACATGAGCTCGGTGGAATTTCTTGCGAAAACTACTCAAACTTGGGTAAAAGACGCTTGAGATTACTATGCAGAACCTATAAACATGAACGACGAGGATTTTATTAAGATGTTGCTCGTGAATGGTTGTTTTATAGCGGAGTTGCTTATATTACATTATGGCCAATACAGCTGAGATGCATTCATTCGAATTAAACACAAAGTAGATCTTCAATTCTACAAAAGATTTCCTTATATAGATGCTGATTTGGTCAAGTTGGAAAATCAAATTCCTTTCTTTGTTCTTCACCGTCTATACCTTGTAAAATAAAAGGATCCCTCCATCTCCTTTATAATTCTTACAAAAATATTTTTTCATCGTGGGATTGTAAATAATTACTATCTTCCTGATCCCTTGTTGAAGAAATGTCCAAAGCATTTCATCGATTTCTTAAGCTTTTTCTTCGTCCCCACGATATCTTCTAAGAACAATAGTAAAGAAGAAAAATCAATTATTCCTCCATCGATAACTGAGCTTCAAAAATGGCAAATGTTTTATGAATGTGAGCTTCAAAAATGGGGTTTTTGAAATCCCACCCATACTTAATGATGATTACTTTGAACCCATGATGCAAAATATGATAGCGTTTGAGCATTTTTATGTTGGAAATGACAACAAGTATATCCAATATGTGTCATTACTAGATCATTTGATATGTACAGAGAAAGATGTGAGTGTACTTGTGAAAGCCGGAATCATAATAAACGAAATTGGAGGTAGTAGTATAGAAGTTTCAGAACTGTTGAATAATCTCGGTAAATTTGTTACAGTCCCAAATTGTTGCCACTTCAACGATATCAACAAAGCTTTACGAGAACAATGCAGTAGACGATGGAACAAGGCGATAGCTACACTCAAACATAACTATTTCAATACTCCTTGGGCTATTGTCTCCTTCGTTGGTGCAATCTTCCTCCTTATTTTTGCCCTGCTTCAAACTATATTTTCTAGTATATCAGCATTTCTTAAGAAGTGAAATCTATCCAAATAATATAGGTATGTTTCTTTTAAATTTTCCTCGTTCAATCTTTACCTTGTTAAATGTTAACTTTGTAGTTGCCAATCTTTTTAAATAAATATTATGTTACATTTGTGTTTGTTATCCTACCTATAGTTATTTAATGGACCATAATCTTATGCTAAAAGTTCAATTACTACGTTTTTCATATTATCTCTATTCTTTGTTTGTTATAAAGAAGCGTTTAAGATTGACACGGGTACATGAAAATTTGTGTTTGTGAGGGAAGGGTGCATAATGGTCAAGTTTTGAAGTTTTTGTTTACTCTTCGCTATATTTTTTTCTATATTTGTTTTATACTAAACAATTAAAACTATTTAGATATCAATTCATCTCCGTTTCAGGACCTTTGCTTTTCACGCACATGATGGTCTCATTTTGAAATTTAAGTAATGAAGTTTTGTTCCGTTAAAACTATATTAGTTGGATGTTTTCGAAACTTGGATATGTTCTAGAAGACACACCTAAAAACATCCAATCATGAAGGTTGACTAACCTCTTATTATAAAAGATATTTTTTACCAAAATTTTAAAAAAATTGATTTTAAATTCACGGCAATGCTTCATATTTCATATTTAAAGTTAGTTTAAGCTTCCTCTATAAATAATGAAGTAAGAGCAGTCATTTGGAGCAATATCAAGCAGTGTCAAGCCTTCAACCGTGAGAAATCAACATTTAGATTTTGGGTATCTCTTCCTTGAATTTCTTCTAAATTTGAGAGTTGTAATCCACCATTTCCCTTCAAACTTTTTTCTACCCCTTCTAAAAAGTATTGTCCACAAATCCTCGAAAGAAATCAAGAATTTGAAAATGTTCCTAACTTATATGTCCAATTTTATCTGTCATTGTATATGTTTAAAAGCTTAGAATCGCATTCTCACATTACACATGAATTCATCATGTCTAACCTATCACATTCATACCATCAACAAGCATTTTCATCAAGAATCATGTCCAATGAAAGAAAAATATATTCGGGTAAGATTTGAGGTTAAGTTCAAATTTCCTACCTAGGATCCTCTAAACAAAAATTAAGCATTTCATTAAAGACCTAGTAAGGACTAGAGGGAGCTGCTAATGAGTTTCTGCATTTTGGTTGACTTCCAATCAAGCCTTTGACTCAAACATCGCCACGATCACACAAATTTGTTCTTCCGAGATTACATAAGCATGAGGTAAGTATAAGGAAGAAGTTTCGTGAAGAAGTCATGTCTTGAAAAGGTCTTAATTAGCCTGACAAATAACACCAACTATATGTGAAGAGGGAAAAAATGCGTGTTTGCACAACAGCGAATCAACTTCCTTGGACACGTAATAGAAGCAAGCAAGGTAGGTATGGAAGAGGAGAAAGTCAAAGCCATGAAGGAGTGGAAGACCCCTCCTCAGTGATAGAAGTGCGCTATTTCCTTGGTTGGCAAATTACTATCGGTGATTTGTGGAAGGATTCTCAAAGTGCGCAGACTCCTTGACCGAACTACAAAAGAAGGAAAACAAGTGGAGCTAGACTTCACAGTGTCAAGAAGCCTTTGGCAACCTTAAGAATGCCATGATGGAAGGGCCAGTTTTAGGGATTGCCGATGTGACGAAACCTTTCGAAGTCGAGATGGTGCTTCAGACTTCGCCCTAGGGGCATCCTATTGCAAGAAGGACACCCCATTGCATACGAGAGCCAGAAGCTAAACGATGCAAAAAGAAGGTACGCAGCATCCAAGAAAGAAATGTTGGCAGTGGTCCACTGTTTACGATCTTGGAGATAGTACTTCTTCGGAGCCAAAATTGTAGTGAAGACACACAACAGCTCCATATCTCACTTCTTTAAAAAATCCAAGTTATCGTCGAAGCAAGCGCGTTGGCAAGAATGCATTGCCGAATTTGACTTCCAGTTCAAACACAGGCCATGTAAAGCAAACCAAGGTGCATATGCTCTAAGTTGAAAGAGTGAGTATGCGGCCCTGTGCATGTTAGCTCATCTACAAGCAAGTAAGTTGAGTGGAACGATACAGGAAAGTATCAAGGAACACCTAGCCCGGTCGCTCAGGCCATCATGCAGTTAGCAAGAGAGGGGAAGACTCGCCAGTTTTGGGTCGAAAACAATTTACTCTTCACCAAAGGAAATCGTCTCTTTGCCCCTGTTCGGGGAACTTGAGGAGACTCCTACTAAATGAATGCCACAACACACCATGGGCGGGTCACAACGGGTGGTAGAGAACCTATGCCCTCCTAAAAAGGGGTACTATTGGCCGAACCTCTACGACGATGCGATACAGTTCACAAAGACCTGTCTTATCTGCCAACAAGATGAGGTTGAACGAAACATGATTGCGGGACTACTAGAACCTCTACCAGTCTCGTCCCGACCATGGAAAAGTGTTTCTCTAGACTACATCACACACCTCCCCAAGGTAAGAGAAATGGAGTCTATCTTGGTCATCATTGACAAATTCTCCAAATATGCCATATTTATCCCGACCCGCAAGTCATGCTCGGCCGAAACGACCATACAATTAGTTTTTCGACACGTAGTCAAGTTGTGGGGCATTCCCACTAGGATTGTTAGCGATCGCGATCCGAGATTCACAGGGTCCTTTTGGACTGAATTGTTCAAGCTATTGGGGTCGAGCCATCTCTTCGAGTAATCACCCCAAAATTGATGGACAAATAGAAAGGTTTAACAGTATGCTTGATCGAGTCTTGGCTATGTTTCAAAGAAAATGTTTTAGAAATGGTAAGGAAGGAAATGTATTTTTTTTTTTTTTTTTTTTAAGAAAGCAATAGTAGAGGCTATAAGAAAATAAGCAACAACCACAACTTTGATAGCATATAACCTGAATAGGAAGAATTGATGACTAGTCACATACCTTATAGTACATTTTAGCCCTGACGGGTGTAGACACAATTTTGTTGATAGGTTATACACCCCCGTACTAACACAACAATAATAGTGAATGCTTATCTAACTTGAAAGTAAGTAAAGAGGTTTGGAACGGGCATGCGGCTGTGGACAACACGTCATGAAAAGCATAATTGGACATCTTATATGCGACCGTAGGCAACACGCCTTGGACAAGCATGACCGTGACAACCTACAACTTGACTTAAGCTCACCTCGTCTTGACAAGGTATGTAAGTTGTAAAGTTAGTAGACATGATCTCACTCCTTATGTGAATTATATGCATATGTCAGTTACTGTCTTTTAAACTAATTAGGATACAATTGGTTACAATACCTAATAACTTGGAGTCTATGGCATGATGATAGTTTATGGACCTTAAAACCTGAAGTGGTACTATACGAGAAGATAGAGCAGGTAGAGCCTTGACTGAGACCTACCCTGCTCAAATTCCTTATAAGGAAAGGCATGCTAAGAACAAGCGTTGGAATAAGTAGATACCATGATGCTACCATCTATGATCTAGGTCAATCAGATAAACTAGGGTAACATAAACAGTGGAGAAAATGTCAGAATATCTTAGTGGTCGAGAGTGTTAAGATTATGCCCTAAAGCCTCGTAATTAATTGTTTAATTTTAATAATAACTTTGATTATTTTATTTAAAATTTAATATTATCCCATATGTGATTCACATACAAGAGGATCATGTTTAAGAATAACCTAAAGGGTCTATAGTATATGAATAAGGTTTGCCGATGCTAAGCAACTAGAAGGTTCAACCACACCACAGGTAATTCCTTCAGCATTTTTACATAAAGCTTTAGCGATGTGATTCTCGTAAGTTAGCTTTATGTCAAGCTTAATCCAGTGCAATGATTTGTTGGGCTACAATCAAAACTGATTGCTATTTCAGTGGCCGAAGTTTCCTTGATGTCTTCGTATGTTACTTCGCTAACTTTAACTTCCGAATCCTAAGTTATATTATAAAACCAAATATAAACTAGGAATTCAATAATAAGATATAAATATATACAACAAATAAGATATAAATCGACCAGTCTTAAATTTTCTATATAGTATATATAAGTTAGAGCAATTATCTCTAATGATATTAGATATTTTGGATAAATTAAAAAATAAAATCATAAAAGCTTCATACCATTTTAAGACATCGGAGAATAATAGCATCCTTAATTTATTACCTATAAAAGTAATTTGATGTACAAAAAAAAATAATAATAATACTAATAATTTAAACCTAAACAAATTTCAAACAAAGATAAAATAAATCAATTATTTATAAAATAAAAAGATTAAGTTCTATTCCTTCCATTTAAGCTTAAATATAATTAGAAAAAATTTAACAGGTATGAGATTAATGAGGAAAATATAATTAGAAAAAATTTAAGATGTAGACAATAATTTTGATTAATTATGATTGAGTTTTTCACATTATGTGTTGAAAATGAACTTTTGTAGCGAATTCATTGCTTGGTCTTTCCCAAAACTTAATCCTTACTCCAATTTTGAATCCCCGTGAATGTAGATGATTTCAGTGTAATGTTATGCCGTCCATCCTCCTAAGCCTCCATCCCTAAGCTCCCCATGCTACAAACACATTCAACAAAATATCAAATATTTCCTGAGTTTTAATTTCCTCCCTCTAACCTAATATATTATATAACTATTTTTATCCAAAATAATTTTAAAGTAATTTTCAAAATAACTTTAGAATATATTTTAATCATTTAAATTTAATTTTATGTTTAGTTTTATCTTTTAAAATTGAATGTGACAAATTTATTTAAACTCTTTAAAAAATATTTTTAAACATGCTCATCCTAATCTATCTCCAGTTACCTGATTCCATGTCTAGGTCCACATGTAATACTTTCCATCCACATGTTAAATGTCCCTAGACCGATGGAGACCAGTCGTCACCATTTCTGATGTTCGAGTTGAGGATGGTCACATCTGATGATTGTTGCACATGGATGCCATCAGTGTTTGGACTATCGCCTGCAGAAAAGACATTCACACCTGTCATATGCACATTTTGGCACCGATTCATTACAATGCTGAACAATTGGCTGTTAATTGAAGATAATCCATTGATGTTCACTTCTTTCCATCATTTATTTGAAGACTCTATCAATTCAAAACAATCCAAAGCCCAGAATTAGTAAAAATTTAAAATAATATTGTAATTAATCCATTCTATTTTCTTTCAACTTTGGGTTGAAAAAAAATCAATTTTTTTGTATGGAGCAAACTCAAATTCTACATACCCTCGCTCAGATGGGGCAACTCTTCCCTGGGTGTTTGTAATTCCATAAGGCAGTTCCTTGTCCATCAATAAGACCACCACTAATGAAAAGACCATTTATATGATTAAACAAAATCCAAGAACTAGATTCAGCTAAAACTTGAATGTCCGAGGAAGCCACAAGAGTTCCATCAATGAGAACAGTAATAGCATTGTTCTTACAAGGTCCATTAAATCTCGCACTTCGAACGAAGAATATATCCTCGGGAACGTAAATAATGGCTGGTTTAGATGAGTCACAGGCCTTAGCCCATGTCGTTTGAAGCACAGGCAAGGCATCAGTCTTTTCATCGGGCTTAGCTCCGAGAGTAACAATATTGAATGTTAATTCAGTAGCTGAGGCATGGTTAAAAAATAAAAGTAGAAGGGAAAGAAAAACATGCAAGATTACAAGAAGAGAGAAAGAAAACTTAATGATACAAGTGTTCATGATAAGCATGAGAGAGAGAAAGTAAGCAAGTGATAGGAAAATAGGAGAGGTGTGGAGTGATATTTATAAGTCAATGCTTATCCTTCCAACTCTAATTTTAATTATCTGTCTCATGTACTATTTTATTCTTATTCTATTTAATCATTATTGTTTTTATATGGTTTAACCCTTTTTAATTATCTATGTCATGTCGGTAAATTTAATTTTTAAATTTAAGTCTATCTTATAAGATAAGACACTGATTATCATTTTAATGATTGATCTCTCATTTTTAAAAGTATTAAATTAAAAAAAAAATTCTTTGTCAATATTATTTTATTTTTGTTCTAACTTAAAAAGGGATGGGAAGATTTTAACTAAAAAAAACCTAATTTTTCCAACAAATTATTTTCTAAAAATGGATGTTTAATTAATTGTTTAGGTCACCTAAAGAACTATGCAATAGAACAAAATGCTATTATATATTTTTTTATCATGTCGTTGTTAGTGATGTAATAGAAAGTTGGTGACTTTTTATTTGCAAAAATGTCACAAATAATGAGAGGCAGAATTGTTAGTCATATTTGTAACTATCCAATAAAGTTACAAATGCATCACACAAAGAAATAATTTAATAATGTTACATTTTTTGAAGTCTTAAAGTCTATCAATGATAGAGTATATCAATAATATGCCGTTTTTATATCTATCAACAATTTTTTTTTATCATTTATAGACTTTTTTTTTTTATGGTCGCTTGGTGATAGATTTGTATCAATATGATAGACATCTCTTTTCTCCTTTGATTAAATTGAACCCAATTATCACTATGATAGGTTCTTTCCTTTTATCACTTAATTTTGTAAAATCATTTAAGCACGAGTAGTTGAAAGTTTGTAAATTAGACTTGATCAGTTTAAAATGAATGAACTAAAATCTAATTGGTGTAGAGCCAACAAATCTCCAAGGGGATGGATGGATGGAGAGAGATCCATGAAAAGGTAAAATAAGTGAGGGATGAGAGAGATATCTTCTAAATACAAAGATTGGGCACCTTAAGCAACTATTAGGACTTGTATATAACCAGGATAGGAAGAATTGAAAACTTGTCACATCCCCCTATAGTAAGTTTTGAGGCATTTTGATCTTGGTATGTATAAACATGATTTTGGTGAATGGTCATACACCTTCGAATGGACATAATAGAAATGATAAAGACCTAACTCCGTAAAAACAAGTAAAAGGGATTGGAACGAGCATGAGGTCACTGATAACACACCTTGGACAAACATGATAGTGACATCTAGAATGCGACTATAGGTAACAGACCTTTGACAAGCATGCTTGTGATATTCTCCTCCACTCAATTGGTTGACATCTTTATCAACTAACTCTTCACGAACTAAGCAATGTAGAATGAGGCTGACTTTAGCCCTCTCGAAGTGTTTCCAACCGATCTCAGCATTGTGATATCTCTTCCGATCTACCAAGAAATTTTATAAGTCTTTTCTTGATCCGTTGATTTGTCGTATCATTTAACCAAATTCTCTTCTACTTCCTTGGTAATGAGATTCTTCATTATGGCAAGAGGTCGTGTTGTCGCATTGTTATTGGTGTCTTCTTGATTGGGATACATTTCAAGTTTATGACGTGGATAAATAACTATTCCTCATCCATGGGAGCAATTGGTTACTATAGGATCCCTTCCAAACCTTCTACATGACTTTGACCGGTCTATAGTATTTTTGCATCAACTACTGATTCTTATTGCTTTGGAATCAAAGTTGATCGGATCTAAGCTTGATTAGAACTTTGTCTTCACTTCCAAACTTTTTGCAGCTTGTGTTTCCAACCAGTTATTTTATTCATTCGTTTGGATGTTTTTTTCCCGATTAGACACTAGTTCCTTTGGAGATTTGTCTCCACCTTTTGGTGGAGGTATTCGCTTGGACCTCTCCCCAGCATTCGAGTGATCACTAAAAAATTTGACATTCAACAAGTCATTTAACTATTTATGAGATTCAGCTAGCTCCGATTGAGGCAAACGACACATATTTGTAATAGAGGATCTCGTCCCTAATACTAAATCAATTTTAGATCTATCACTCTAGGTGGAGAAGCCATATGTTGTGATGTTTTCCTCTTGTGACTTGTGAGGTTTTTATTTGAATTTACTCACTCGAGCCCTCCTCTTCAATAATGGGAAGGATGATGAGTGTGGGTTAATAATAAGAAAGATTGAGTCTCAATTATAGCATCGATATCATCTTCACCCTTTTGGTTATCGGGTATGGATCTGAATGATGGTGTGGTTTGACCTCATAACCACGAAGCATTTTGTTTGGGGCATGGAAATGACCTTACCTTTAAGAAAAAAAATCTATTCCCAACATGACATTGAAATCCTTCATCTTGATTATCATAAAATCAGTTTGCTCAATCCAAGTCTCCAACTTGATCAAAGTTCTCTTTGCAACTTTTGAGATAGGTAAGGCTACAAAATTACAAAATTGACAATTTTATCGTCTCAGTGTCTTTATCATGAAGTTGTGGATGACTCTAGAATTGATCATTCTACTCTTGGCAAATCTATGGTTAACCAAGACCTCAATGTACATAAAACATCATTCTATTGGCTCTTTTGTCTCTCCCACCCTCTTTTGGAAAGCAAATAGTACTTCAAAGTCCCCAATGCATGGGTTTTTGACGCTTTGACTTGAATGACATGGAGAACCACCCTTTGTGGGTATTCAGATTCTCAATAGGCCACCTTGCATATGAAGAAAACGAGTGCCTTTATTTGTAGTTTTTTTTGTTCATGAAGTTTGTCATGAATATCTACCTCTCTTTTAGGAGGATTCATAGTCTCATCCTCGAGCTAGTCTTGTAATTAATTATTTAACAATTTTTTATTTATAATTTAATATTATTCCTTGTATGAAAAATCCAAGGTGTCAAAACTCGAATTTTCAGTCATCAAAACCCGTGACATGAACCAAGAGACATCAATCATACAATATACTTCAATGAAGATGAGAAGCAAATATAGTTGAAATTATCAAAAGATATTTTAATTCATGCCACATCGAAGAAGAATGAAGTTTCATGTTATAAATTTTAGGTAGATTACAATTTAGAGTAATTTAGAATATATTGTATGAGTGATATCTCTTGGTTCATATCAACCTGGAGACTAAAAAGATAAAAGCAAAAATAAATAAAAATAAAATAAAATAAAATAATAAAATGAAGTAAAATCAAAATCAGATTAGTGAAACAATATCACAATAAAAATACAAAATAAATACCATTAATATTGTTTAAATTTATTACCATGGGAAAATGGATTTGGGATAGAATTATAAAATGTAATACAAAAAATGAAAAAATAGACCATTAACTTGCGAACACCTAAAAAAATAAAAGGGAAAAAGGGTGAGTAAATAAATATATCTAGTAAGCAATTTATCTGTAGGCTCTCATCACATCTTAGACCTAGCTTGTGATCATGGACTTTACTCTAGGCTCTAGGTGGAGATCTGTCGTTGTTCATAGACTTGGGAGACTACGGCAGTGGTAACCGGTGTCCAAGGTTAAGGTGATACCTCACAAAACTCTCTGTAATAGGTGGGGACAACATGGTGAGTGCTAGCCTGCTCATCATCCATGGGAGGTATTTAAGAAACTCGTTCCACAAGCCATGTAGTCACCTAAAATTAGGGGTGCCACCCCGTATGTGTTAGCTTCCTTGACTACCCGTAAGATCAACACCCACTCACCCTGCAGAGGAATCCAAGTGAACTATCAAGTAGCATGTTCCTATCCAACCGCACACCTAACTCAACAGTATCGTACTGGCATGGAAAGGGAAGTGGAATCTCCATAAACTTTACTGTCTACAATCGGCCTAGGTGGATACCTTTATGTACTAGGGTTGTCGTGGTGGTCTTTTAGGTCCCTAGGGCGGTTTGGCAGCCTTGGCATAGATTCACGTCTCTAGGTTCCTCGATTCCATCTCTTTGAGTCTGATTAAGTCTGGAGCATTAGGGGCTACACTTTTTTATGTCTTTGTAAAATAATTGGAATAACTGGATGGATAAAGTTTGTAATAAATAGTTATATTAAATAGGTCCTCATAATTTCAATTTAATTGAAATTTAAATGAATTTATTCAGCCAACGCCTTTATTTTGAACCAAACATAAATTAATGCGGAGAACGGTCCGTTTAACTTTTGGTATCCTCTCTTCCCTATCTCATTATTTTTTCAATTTCATTAGTACTTTCACTTTCCAAAATACTTTTTCACATTCCATTTATATTCCATTTATTATAATTATGATTGTGGTAGTAATTTAATCATTTAAGAAAAGAGTTAAAATAATCTAACAATTAACTGATAAGCCCATTTATAAAAACTTAGATTCGTATATAAGTTTCATTCTTCTGTTTATAATTATATAAATATTTATAATAATTTTATAATTAAGATTAACTAATCTAACAATTTTGTAGCGGATGGATACATTATTTCAAAAATGTCCAATAATATCAATTAGACACTCTCTTATAAAAAATGATTCGGTTTTCTCTCTAATGGAGGTGGGATTTCACAATCCACCCCCTTCAGAGCTCAGAGTCCTTGTTGGCAATCATTTCGTTTCCCTTTCCAACCGACGTGGGATCTTACAATCGACTTCCTTCACGGCTTAATGTTCTTGCTCGCACTCATTCCTCTCTTCAATCGATGTGAGATTTCTCACAGTACTCTCCCCTTTTGGGCCCAGTGTCCTCACTGACATACCGCTTGGTTTTTGGCTCTTATACCATTTGTAACAATTTGTAACAATTCAAGCACACTGCAAATATTGTCCTTTTTGGGCTTTCACTTTCGAGCTTCTACAAGGTTTTTATAACACGTCTGTTGGGATAGATTTTCACAACCTTATAGAAAATACTTCGTTTATCTCTCCAATCGATGTAGGGTCTCACAATCCACCCTTCTTCAGGGTCCAGCATCCTCGCTGACAATCATTTCTCTCTCCAATCGATATGAGATCTCTCACAAAAAACTTCTAAACTTATATAAATTCATGTCCTCTTAGCTCTAGGTCGGCCTTTAGGTTGGCCTTTGATTAGATGCCGTAGTTTCTCTCTTACATTTATTAGTATACAATTATATTTATTGTGGAACCTCCGGCTATAAATGAGTATGATAGCATCGAAGAGAAGAGAAGAGAAGAGAACATTGATTTTGTGGATCATATCAAGGTAACCCTTCTTGCTTTCACTTT
This sequence comes from Cucurbita maxima, assembly GCF_002738345.1. Taxonomy (NCBI): domain Eukaryota; kingdom Viridiplantae; phylum Streptophyta; class Magnoliopsida; order Cucurbitales; family Cucurbitaceae; genus Cucurbita; species Cucurbita maxima. The sequence goes on along the minus strand of NW_019272089.1, from coordinate 494,038 downwards.
CAAACATGACTTTTATTTTATTTTTGTCGTCATATCTTCATTTCGTAACATATTTAGATTCATTCAGTAACATTCATATTAATGGTTTTTTTTTCCACTTTTTAATTTCAACTTTTGAGAAATAAAAGCTTTTCGTTAACTGCTTCAGGTAACACCTTCAAAGATGAATTTTAGAAACATTTTTTATAAAAAGGTGAAAATAGAACTAAGATAGAAGAGCCACCGTCTAAAAACAAAAAACAAAAAAACAAAAACATTGTTTTGACTCAAGAATGTAATTTTAAGTAATTTTAAGAATGGTGCCAATCTATTCCTTAATTTTGTTCCGTAGATTTTGAATAATTTGATTTAATTTTAGCAACACAAAAACCTTGAATGCAGGCAAGTAGCATGGCAACGTTCAGTCTTTTAAACAATCCAAAACACACGATATCGTCTCTAACAGTAAAAGGAGCACGCCTTTTTGTTACAAGATTTCTTGGTCGATACATATCGACCGAATCGTTAATGTGAGCCAACACGATACTATATTCATTTGTTTTGTTCTTAATGAGAACTCATATTGGTTATAATAAATTTGATGACAGTATAATGGAAGATGGGGGAAATATTTGCCTTTGAGGAAACAATAACTAACAGCTTCCTCCTAAAGGTTGTTCTAAAAGTTCACAGCCCTCATTTTTATTGGAAGGTAATATAATTATTTATTTATTTTATTAATTTTTTAAAAAAATGGTTGAAAGAAAAGGATAAAATATAATTTATTTTGGAAGGTTATGAGAGAAGCTGACTTAGGACTTGCGGATGCATATATCAATGGAGAATTTTCATTAATGGATAAAGAAGAAGGTCTTCTTAACCTTATTTTGGTGAGCTTAATTACTTCCTTTCTTCCTAATCCTAATTAAGGTTCTTAATGATCGTCCTCGTTCATGCTTACCTTCTAATTTTGCAGCTTCTCATTGCTAATAAGGATACAAATTCTTCTAATACGAGAAGGTAAATATGAATTATAAGACATTTTAATTACGAGTTTCATTTTTGAAGGAGCTTAATTGTAAGACCCCACCATTGATAGATATTATCAGTTTTAACGTGTTATGTATCGTCCTGTTACATATCGTCGTTAGGCTCACCGTTTTAAAATTTATTTGTTAGGGAGAGGTTTTCACTCCTTTATAAAAAAAAATGTATATGGGTATCCTATCCACCCCCTTGGGGTCCAGCGTCTTCGCTGGCATACCGCCCAGTATCTTGGTCTAATACTATTTGTAATGGCCCATGACCACCATTAACAAATATTGTCTGTTTTAGCTCGGTTATATATCGCCGTTAGTTTCATGGTTTTGAAACGTGTCTACTCGGGAGAAGTTTTCACACCCATATAGGAAATGTTTTGTTTTCCTCTCCAACCGATGTGGATCTCACATTAAAAACTTTTAATAGGTTCTTGAATTTACATTTTTGTGTTTCTAATATATTCAATAAATTTAACAAGTGTTTAAACGATCCAAATACATCAAATAAAGATAGCAAAAAAAAACAATGTGAGGGGAGAGATGTTTTGAAACAAGGAACCTCAAGGACTTAACTTTCATTTCTCTTTGTTATTATTGTGAAGTACTAACCAACTTCCTAAACTTTCTCCTCAAGTTAAGAACCACTGACAGACGATCTTTCTCGTTAAAGCATAAAACTTGTCTATCTACTACCAATTTTCCTATAGTTCCCTAACTTATTCTATCAAGTCTACTAACAATTCTCTTAAAGTGAGTGACTTATTAAGTTAAGTTTATAAGCTCATAATAAGTCTTTAAACATTTAATCTTTTAATTAATAACAATTTCTTGAAACTTTGATTTTATATTTAATGGATCTATAAACTAGAAAATTTATTAAAGTTCACATTGAAAGCTACCCAATAAATAAGTTATATTCTTATTCAATATTTTTAAAGTTTAAAGACTTGTTAAACACGAACATAAAAATTATTTTAGGACAACAATAATAACATTGAACTGATAATTTTTTAATGTCAGTAATAGTGATCTACTTTTTGTAGGGGATGGTGGTCTCCTCCACTATTTACGACAACTATAGCATCTACAAAGTATTTCTTTCAGCATACTTTAAGAAAGAACACCATTGCACAAGCTCGTAAAAATATTTCTCGTCATTTCGTCTTGGTAGCATATGGATTCATCAGTTTCTTAGTATTTTTCTTTTCGTCTTTAGATTGATGATATCTCTTCAATCTTATTCGTATTCAATCAAAAGATAATTAGAATAAGAGTGAAAAATAACAAACAAAAGAAATATAAGATAACTCAAATAAGTATGAGATTGTAGCGTTTGAGTAAATAAATTGTGAGACTCGAAGTGATCCAAAGATATAAAATTATGGTTAAAAAAAGTTTACAAGAATTTATAGCTCATACCCATATTACTAAATAAAGTGAACATTTCTTTTCGTTTGGTAACTTAATTATAGAAACTTCAAAAATTAAACGGGTTGAATCTCTTTAAAATTATAGATTTTGAATCTTGAGGTGAAGAATTATAGAACAAATCACCCTATCAACCTTACAATTTAATTATTAATATACTCTCAATATCCAATAACATTTCTAATTATTCTATCTTAATACCATTTGTATCAAATTATTCTCCTCTCAATATCCAATAACATTTCTAATTATTCTATCTTAATACCATTTGTATCAAATTATTCTCTTTTATTGAAAATTTATTTGGTTGTATAGAGCAATGAACTTTTCTCTCTCTTCTTAGATGATACAATGATGTACTCATGTGCCATCTTTAAGGTTCGTATAACCAACTTTTATTTATTAAAAATCTCATAATCTATATGATGATTTGCATTGTTTTCTTAATAAAGAGGGAAGATGAAGATTTAAGGATTGCACAATTGAGGAAAATCTCTATTCTTATTAAGAAGGTGATTATTAATTATTACACAACTAAATATATTTTACGTTACCTAATCCTTACTTCTTAATAGGCACGAATCAACAAAAAGCATAAGGTTTTGGATATTGGGTGTGGTTGGGGAACTTTAGCTATTGAAATAGTTAAGCAAACTGGATGTCACTGTACCGGCATTACTTTGTCCAAACAACAATTGAAATATGCCCAAAAAAGGGTTCAAGATCTTGGCCTTCAGGTAATATCTCTTTCTTATGTGCCTATTTTACTTCTTTCGATTGTTGTTTGAGTTAGGTAGTTTCTTCGTTACTTAAGAATCAAGAGATAAAGCTTATCATGAAGCAGCATCCTTATTACTTAATAATCAAGTGCTAACCTTGAGCTCCTATTGAATTAGGGTAGTATCTGGTTACTTAAAAATCAAGGGCTAACCTAAGCATAGCATGTAGCTTATGACACCCCCTAATCATAATACTTGGTAACATTTATTGAGCATAAGTCATATTCACTATCCTAAAGTGAGCTTAAGTCATATTAAACTTCTAGGCCTCCATAAATCTTGGTTAACCATTAGAGACACTTCTGTATTTCTCTTAAGCCATAACTTATACCCCTAACTTCTTTAGATTTTAAACTTGATCCAAACATCTTGAAATATAACATAACCCTTCATGTAGTTGTATATAGACCTTAATTAAAATACTGGATCATTAGGAGGGTATTTGGACCTTGAAATATTTTAAATGAACGTTAGGGACATTTTGATCATTTTGCCACCTTTAAACTTAGTTCGAACCCCAACCGTGATCAATAGTTCTAAAACTTTATATAATTCTTTCACATTGTAAAATAAGGCTTCATATAAAGTTTCACGATATTAGGAGATCGGTTGGGTAATGAATAAAAGGTAAGTTATGTTAGGGGCATTATAGTCATTTTACACTATTACTTGGTTTCATTACTAATCATTTTGATCCAACCTTCTTGTAGGATCATATTGAGTTTCTTCTTTGCGGCTATCGAGAATTATCAAGTACAACTAAATATGATAGGATCCTATCGTGGTGAGTTTTCAAATGAAATAAAGCTATTAGTCATAATATGCATGAATTAGTACTATAACATAATAATTATTTGATTAAATTATAGATTTAGTATGTATCTAATAGATCACAAAACTTTTTAGATTCATGAACTTTGAATCTAGCTTAATGTCCTTAAACTTTGAAAATGAAAACTTTACACTAAACTTTTAGTTTTGCATCAAATAAGACATTAAACTTTTAACTTCTTGTTCGATAGATTCATGAATTAAAAAAAAAAAAAGTTGAATAAGTAGAGGATTGTCACAACCCAAATTTCGGGATTTTGAAACTCGATCAAAACTAAAAAGAAGAATGTGAGAAAAAAAGTAAAATACAAAAGAAAATCTAATTATAAGAAGGTGTTCTTTAAATTTATTATAAAAGAGAAAAATGGGTTTGAGATACCATTGAAAAAAAAAATGAAAACAGACCGACACCTCAGAACGATCCCCTCTCTGACCACACAGCTTTCGAATGCTCCTTCACCTCAACCGAAAACTAGTGAACACCCGAAAAGAGAGGGAAAAGGGTATGAATATGTAAATGTACCGAGTAAGCAATCTATTTGTAAGCTTTCATCACATCCATGATTTAGCAAGTGACCATGGTAAACTCTAGGCAACAAGTGTATTGTTCTTACAATGTAGAGTCTTGGATAGGTAGCTTAGCCTAAAAAGTGGTAACCGGTATCCGAATATGAGGCACTACCTTCATAGACTTCATATTAGGTGGGAACAACATGATGAGTGCTAGCCTACTCGTCAATCCCACAAGTCATTTAGTTGCCGAATCAATCCCACAAGCCATTTAGTTGCCCAGGGTTAGGGGGCACTACACCCAATACGTGTCGCTCCATTGGTTATCTGCATGATCAAAGCTCTCCCATAGGACGAATCCTCCATGCAGGGTAACTACTAATTACCCGCATGATCAACACCCGACAACAGGATGCGTGTAGAGTAATCCAACAAACCATTGAGTCACACATTCCTAACCAACCTCATGGCTAACTCAACGGTACTGTACTAGAGTCAAGAGGGAAGTGGAGGTCCTCACACACTATACTACTACTATCAGGCTATGAGACTACTTTTGTCATTCATGGATGTCGTAGAGGTCTACTAGGTTCTTAGAGGTATCTAGAAAGTTTAAATCACATCTCTCATTTTCAGGACGTTCGAGGTTAGCTCCTTGAACTAAACTAATCTCTATGTGCACACAAGTCTAAACCTCTAATCTCTCACAATCCTGAAGTGCAAGATNGCTCCTTGGACTAAACTAATCTCTATGTGCACACAAGTCTAAACCTCTAATCTCTCACAATCCTGAAGTGCAAGATCTACTAGAAATGTATTGACTTGGGTCAATAAGTAAATCGCGCTAGCTGTAGCGTTCTAATCTTAATTGACTTCTTTCATGGATGCTTCGATAGGGAGATATTCCTATCGATCACCTAAGAATGTAATCCATAATTTAAACTTCACCTTAGTCATATCTGGGAGTTGAGGAGGTCTATTGGATTTCCAAGGCACATAGGTGGCTTAACGTAAATTTATTACTCCAGGATGCTCTATTCTAACTCTTCGAGTCTTTCTTAGTCTGGGAGCACTAGAATGTATACCCTCTGACCGTCACTCACAATCGTAAGGTGCTAAGTGCATTGGTGGCGTACTAACCTATGTTATCATCTAGCCTTAACTTTGTGCAGACAAACATACTCTATAGGGAGAACATACAGTCAAACTCTTAGAGCATCTAGCCTTAACTTTGTGCAGACAAACATACTCTATAGGGAGAACATACAGTCAAACTCTTAGAGCTAGAACATACTTGACCATGCAAATATATATACAAACATATAATCAAGCAAGCTCAACAACGAGATAACATCTATCAATCACCCAGAGCAGAAATTTTAATAGTATGTCCTCCTTTCTAACACAACGAAATACATATAAAACAACTTTCATCACAAATCCCGTCATAATCACATTTTAGTAATTTCTTACATCATACATAACATATTCATCCATATTGCCCATTCGTATTCTAGTCATGCTTATTCTATTTTTTAGCTTATAAATTACATAAAATAGCATGCTACTCGAAAATCTCCACCTAGGGACATAACAGTAATTTTACCATAACATTCATATAGTGCATGATCATAAAGAAAATGCTATTCAAAAGTCCTTAACATGCATTTTATAACCACCTGAGTTATGAATGATCTCATGCTAGCACGTCCTTTCGATGCCTACAAGTATTATTTATCTAAATTTGGTGTGGTTTCTTACTTGGTGAAGTGTGCCTTCCCAAACTAGTTTTTCCACTTGTTAGGGGCCCCAAAGTTTCTAATTTCTCTGGTAGGTTCTAATTCAAGTAAAATTAGGGTTCTAATTTCTCGGACATTCAAGTCTCGATGTTGAATCGAGTTGCATCTTGGTACACGAGTTGAACTGCGCATTAGTTTGCGAATGCATGTCGGATCTAGCGCAATGTGTCATCTTCACCCGTTAGACACGTTGAACCATCCATAGTGCCACATGTGTTATTCACCAAACCAACCGTGATTTATTAGATGGGTGAATCTATTTAAAAACATCTTAATGTTAACCTAACTATTTTTTTTTTTTTTTTTTGGCAGTGGGATGATAGAAGCAGTTGGCCACGAATTCATGGAAGATTTTTTTGGTTCTTGTGAATCAGTGTTAGAGGACAATGGTCTTCTTGTTCTACCGGTTTAATTAATTTTTTTTTTTTTAGTTTTTACTTATAATTAATTCTTTTAATTACTCTTTATTTATAATTATTATTATTTTTTTGCATTAGTTCATATAAGTGCCAGACGAATCTTATAAAGAGTATCGACTAAGTGCTGGTTTTATAAAAGAATATGTATTTCAAGGAGGATGCCTTCCATCATTAAGTAGAATAACAACGGCCATGGCTTCTGCATCAAGGCTTTGGTAAATAGTTAATTTATGTTCTTCATTTTCAACAATAATTATTAACAAATAATGAAAAAAGTCCTTTTGGATACAGTGTGGAGCACTTGGAAAATATTGGAATTCATTACTATCAAACATTGAGGTGTTGGAGAAAGAATTTCTTGAACAATCAAAGGTAAGAAACCATTATTATAATAAATGATTTTGAACAATCAAAGGTAAGAAACCATTATCATAATAAATGATTTCGAATCGAAATCTAATTTATATTTTGTTTCAGCAAAATACTTCAACTCGGGTTCGATCAAGGTTTCATACGAACTTGGGAATACTATTTTGATTATTGCGCTGCTGGGTTTAAATCACGAACCCTTGAAGATTATCAGGTTATCATATTTTTACATAAGATATCAAATTAATGTTAAGAATTGTAACAACCCTAGTTTTCTAGGGATCCAAAGTCCGCTACAGTATGTACGACGTAGCTTTTCATGCATAAATATTTGCCAACATTTTCATAAAACAATTTCATAAACTTAGAAATATTAGATAAAAGAAAATAGATATTAAAAGTGACAATGCTCTATTGTAACCAAATGTCTAAGAATTTAAATACAATTGTCATATGCATGCGTCATAATCTTTACTTGCGATATCGTTGTCAGCTGTACATGGACCGGTAATTATATATATCAGACTAAATATGCAATTGAAGTCATAATCTTGATGTTATATTTAAATTAAAATTATATAAACTTTATTGCAGATTGTGTTTTCAAGGGCGGGTAATGTGGCAACTTTCAACAATCCATATGAAGAAATAGCTTCAACATTCAAACTCCTTTGAAGAATTGCATTCACCATATTGAATTTATTCGACTTTGAGATCCAAATGTTCCACATTTCTTCTATGTAGAACGTATAATATAATAATAATAAACTATTGAATAAAATAATTAGTACCAAAATATCCAATAATTTTGAATCAGTTATAATTATAAAAAGTAAAAAGGTAATATTGTAATTTAAAAAAGAATAAAACAACCTAACAAATTTCTAAATAAAATAAATAAAAATTAAGGATAAAAACATTTTATTCTAATCTATGCCTAGAATAAATATACATGTCTTATGGATATGTTATTGTTTGACTTACGATGTCATCGTCAGTAGTCATGAACTTAAATGATGTCATGGATTTAAATGTTCATAAAATTCATTTCAACGAAAAGTAAACATCAATGAAATAGCACAAAAGAAATAAAAATAAGTTCAAAGTAACAAAAACGCTATGATCTAACCCCTAAGGACTACAATTTAAACATAAATGAAACTACCCTAGCTTCAGATCTATGGTCTTCATAACGACGCTATAATGACCCTAAATTTTCTTTTTAATCTAGAGTCGCTATTGTATACATATCATGAACATTGAATGCAAATATACTTCATTTAATTTAAGCTTTTATAAAACATAATTTTCATCTTAAAACACTGCCATGGACTTTTTGTTTGAAAATATCTTTAAAACGACACAATAAAAGACTAAATAAGAATAAATAAACATTTAAATTAAAAACATTCTATCCTAGCCTAAGTCTAAGAATAAATCCATGTGTCATTGTCTCGAGTTGCGATGTCGTCGTCAGCCATACAGGATGTGGTTTGAGTGTTTTAACAAATACTCAATAAGCGACCCCCCCTATCGGGGTTAAATGCAAGCACATACAGATCATGAGTGAGATCTATCATATCAGTCTATTTTTCTAGAGAGACTATTTTTAAGCGGACAATTGGATGTGTGCTTAATTTCTACACATGCTCCACACATGTGAGTATGGGCTCATTAGTCGATCCGCAAACCTCCTGGGCCCCTTTCTACTCGAGCAAGCATTCTCTGGTAGCTGTTGATGTCAAACACCCGTTAAGAATAGCGACCGTAATAACACCATTTTGGTAAATATAATGATCATTTTCCTGTCTCGTAGCATACGCATCCATACCATCGTACAAGGAGAAGAGGTATCTTCTAGTGAATGAACACACAATAATGCATGAGGCCCTAACATGTTTCCTTTTCATTATCATGCATGACAACCCCTCTAGCGTTCTCTTCATATCATAACATTTTCATCAAAATTTTCATGCGTATATCGGAGTTGTACATTATGCCAATTTGTCATTTGCATGTTAGTCATATCATATATAGTTCATGTTGCACATTTGTCATATCATAAACTTGTCATGCCTTTAAACGTATCAATTCATATCATGCACATATCATATATCATAACAATCACATAACATAACCCAAGCATGCCTTCAATCATATCATATCATAAACATATCAATTCATCACATACAACATAATATTCACTTATCAACTCATACACACATTAGTTCATAACAGTTTGCATATACGAGCATATGATACGTTGGAAGTCACGGGCATGTGTCATCATTCATCATATAATTATAATTAAATCGATGGTAGGGTCACTTACTTGGTTGGCCTTAGCTAACATTTTCCCTAAATTTGAGTATGTTCGCTTCTCGTCCCTCAAAATTCCTCTAAGTGTCACAGGTTGTCATTTTCTATTAGAATATCCATCCCGACCTTAAGTGCCTTAAGCAAGATCAAATTCAGCTTCGGGATTGTAAGAACGGTGGAAACTGGGCTATTTTTCTTTACCAAGCTGAGGGACAACATTTTGAGTTGTGGAGCTGAGCCGTGTAAGCCTAGGAGAATTTTTGTTGTAAGTGTGACATGTGGCACAACAGGGCAATGACGCGTGTGCAAGTCAAGTTGGGTAGATGCGCGGGTTGCTGCAAGCGTGCGGGTCGCAGTTCGTAGGTTGGGCTTGCGATTTATGGGTCATGGAACTTTGGGCGCTGTAGGTGGGCTGAGATGTTGCAAGTGGGTCTCAATTTACTAATTTGGGCCTCAAGTGTAGGTCTAGGCGGAGTGCAAAAATGGTTGGATAATAAGTTATTAGTTATGTTACCCGATCCAGATTCGACCCAAAGTCCACGGACTTCATCTTCCTTACCCGACTTCTTCGGAAAACACAAAAAAAGTTCTCTCTCCTCTGAAAACTATGCTCCAACGTCTGTTTCTTGTTGTTTTTCCTTTTATGCTTCTCTGGCCCCTCCTCTTCACTCCCATGAGGTTTCACTCCTATAATACACAGAACCCAAAACTCAAATATCATTTCCGAGGAAGCACAATGTTGCTAAAGTGTGAAAAGCTTACCTTTCGTGTAAGTGCAGTTATCGGTGGTTCTTTTCCTGGTGTGGATTGGTTGTTTCGACGTCGGATCTCCTCAATTTTGTCTTGCAGGAGAACTTTCAAACTCTCTCCTTATCTTGTTTTCCTTTTAGATTTTGTTGTAGGTTGCATTCTAGGAAGGTTAAGGGTCGATTTGTCTTCATGTTTGGCATGCCATGGAGTCGGGGGAGGGTGTGGTCGAGGTGGGAAAGATAATTCCTGCGCTCGTTCGAATTCTCGCGAGTCTCCAGCAATCACGCTTAGTTTTTTTTAATTGTTGTTGTCATTACATTATATACCCCTAAAATGAACTTTCAAACTCTTGGATTAACTCATTTGGCCATGTTGTACGATGCTTTAGAGATGGGAAAAGTTCCTAGTTCGAGTTCAATCCCCAATTCTACGGCTCATAAAGGAGGAACTCCTAGTAAATCCTCTAGAAAGACATTTAGAAATTCATTTACTATTGGTATCGTATCTATCGTCTTTTCTTTTCATTTTACGTCTGCTGCACAAGCTAGAGCTCACCCTTCTTATTGTACTTGGCATTTAGCTTTAATCATTGACACTATCTTTGGGGTGACTCCAGTACAAGTTTCTTTAAACTTAAAGTTGGGTTTGGTTGGTGGCAAAAATACTACTTCCTTCTTGTGGTAATCTACAATGGTATAGTTTTTGGCTTACCAATCCATTCCTAATATGATGTCGAAGTCCGTCACACATACTACTTTCAAGGCTATGCTTATGGTTCGTCCCGCTACTATTTCTTGCCCATCTTTTATCTTATTTTTAGGTCTTACACACTATTTCCTAATATGGTTGTCCTTGTAACACCCTAGTTTCATAAAGAAATGAAGGAAAGAAGCGCTGTGAATGGAGCTAGGGAAGCGATGAAACAAGCGATGACGAGGTTGGTCACACACATCTTCTTCCTGTCTAGAGGAAGAAGACAATGATGTGGCTGGTTCAAAGACCAAACCATGACCTTCCCTCGATCTTTCTAATTTTAACTCTCTTCTAGACCCAGTTCTCATGAAATAGTTTATGGTTCCAAAATCCAAGCACAATAAGGAATTTGTGGAAGAAAATTTGAGGTGATTCGAATACGGGAAGCTCAAGAACGGAGGTCCCAAACGTCAATGACAAGGTAAGTAGTCATGTTAGACTATTCTTAGGAAATACTTGTAGGAATCGCTTGGATCTCAGTATAAAACTTAAGCTAAATATGAAAGAAAATACCAAGAACCGAAAGTTAAGGCTTTAAATCGATCAAATTGTTTGGAATGTAAGTAACATTAAAATAACTAAACATTGCAAATTTTTAACACTGAGCATATGATGGTGTGTTAAGATGAAATTTAGAGGTTATTGGATAAGGATAAGTAGTTAAACCAAGTAACTGTGTAAAATGATCCTAATATGATCCTAATACCCCTAGGGTAATCTACCTTCAGTTCATTGATCTAGATAACCTCTAAATGCTATGAAACTTTGTACTAAACCTTTTATTTTATGCTTTTTGAGGATGTTGTGACGTTTGAAAGTTATTAGAATACATTAAGTAGCTAAATTAAGAATTAGGGGTAAAATGACCAAAATGTCCCTAAGACTCCTTATTATATTTTACAATTTAGACATGCTCCAAATCACTTGCTACTTCTTACAAGATCTTATCCTAAAAACATGAAGGTATGTTCAAAATTTTAAGTTGATTAGAGTAAGTTTGGAAAGTAAACCAAGGATCAAACACCTAAAGGAAACATCTCAAGACTTGAGACATTTTTAGAACCCTCTAAAGAATTTATTAAGACTATTACTTGCTAGAATAACTATGTCTTTTACTATGATGGATTCATAAGCTACAGAATGCAAGAGCTACAGAATGCAAGATACAATTATTCCTCAAGAATAATAAGAAATACATAAAAATGTTTATGATTGTCAACCCAAAGAAAGTGTCACACAAGCTCTACAACTACCAAGATAAGGTATCACACTCCATGTCCTAAAGTTTTTATGATATGAAAGAATGCTAGGTAATACCCTGATCATGTCCAATGTGACCCATGACCTCCCACCACGTATGTTTTCAGAGGCCCAAATTTTCCTCTTTTATATGGGATGCCCTACACCATATTTTTCTGAGCAAGATGTCATGATTGGCCTCTTATTTCCCTCACCTAGATGAGATGCCCTGCACCATGTTAGAGGTACCCTATTCACGATTTGCAGGATATCATGTTCATATTTGTATCGATCACGTGACCTTTTTGGTCTTTCATGGGGAATAATCTAGAGTCATGTTACGAACAAGAATATAGTAAATTACCGTAGCCACGATTCAAGAACCTCCTAAGATCTCCCACGGTACAACATGATCATGATTTAGACTACATCGCTTGGAACATAACAAGCCTTGGATGTAGGTCTTCAAACTACGATGCTTGAAACGTAAGAAGCCCCGAGTATAGGTATTCAGACTTTACGGCTTGAAATGCATGAAGCCTTGGGCATAGGTTGTCATATTGTATCACAAGACAAGCTTTAGATGCAGGTTCAGTAAGTAGCCTACGTCGCTTGGAACATATGAAGCCTTGGACAGAGGTTATTAGTTTAATGACTAGTACCTTAAATCCTAGGGAGAGTGTCTTAGAGAACGAACAAAAAATTGAACAAGAACCTAGAAAGTAACCAAGAACAAGACAATGATCAAGGACTAGAACATAGATCAAGATCTGAGTTCTAAGAACAATAACCTAGATCATTAATACTAAGGTCCTTAGACTAGAATCAAGGTTTTAGAATCTAATGACCAAGGTCCTCAAGATATATCATGCTAAGAATCAACAATTCAAGAATAGAACTAAAGAGCCTAAGTACTTACAAGAAGAACAAGAGCAAGAAAAGAAAGAGTATGGTACCCTATGGACACGATTAAGAGCCTATAAGTAGGCTACTTACTGAGTCTTTGTACTCATTCCATGTTTTCTATGTTTTTCAGGTAAACAAGGAGTTGGTCAAGGTCGGGAGTGGACTCTGGAGAAGGTGCCATAGATAAGCTTCACTTGTTGTCCTCCACACCTTTTTGTTTTAAATATTTTGCGTTCGTTTCTTATTTTGTATTTTAACTATTAAGTTGTATCTTAATAAGTTATGTGTGAACTTTTTATTTCGAAATAATATAAATATTTCGTATAGTATGCTTTAAATTTTTTTTGTTTTATTTTTGTGAATATTTTGCTCATTTGTTTAGAGTCATCGAGTCTCAATCCTTACACACGTGACCACGGGTTTTACTCTAGGTGGAAGGCGGAAGGCTCTTGGTGTTCACAGACATGGGAGCATACGTAACGATAACTAGTGTCCGATATTTAGGGGCTACCTCAAAGAACTCTTTCTAATAGGTGAGGACAACATGGATGATGAGACATGGTGATTGCTAGACTGCTCATCATCCATGTATGGTACCTGACGAACCCGTCCCACAGGCCACGTAGTCACCTAAGGTTGTGGTGTACATGCTTGCTTCACTGACTATCGAAAATATCAATGCCCACCTATAGGATGGATCTACTGTGCAGGGTAATCAAATCAAACTTTCTTCTTGTGATTATCTCGACACTCTATAGGAAGAACTAACAGAGGAGTTCTTGCATTAAGCTCTCCCAAGTGTCCACAGTACATCGACCATCTTGAATGTCGATGTACTTAGATCTCCACCAAAACTTTGCATCATCGACTAGATAAATTCTTGCCAATGTAACCTTCACTTTGTATGCTACAACATTTTTGGCTTGAAAGTACTATTCGAGGTCAAAGATAAAGTTCTCTAGAGCCTTGGCATCTCGAACAACATAAAAAGGTTTGGGCTACGGAACCTTTATCTAGTTGAATTGGACTACAACTTAAACGGGGGTTTGATTCTCCAATTCTTTCATGGTGAGGACATGTCTAGCGCTCAAATTCGCCACTTCATCCCTAACCACTCCAAAAGCTACTCTCAAAATTTTAGATATTTTTTAGACAATCTGAACGATCGCTTTTTGAGTATTTTCTAAGCCCTCGATATGTTCTTCCATCCAAGCAACAGAGCCCGTCGAGCTATCCCCACGCTTGAGCCACTAGCAGTTGTGGCATTGTCTTTAGGGCCTTGACCCTAACCATTAATACATGGACATTAGTTTCTCAAGGCGACCTGCCAGCTCGTTGATCCTGTCAGCTTTAGCGAAAATAAAATTCATGTGAGATTTTAAAAGCCCAATTCATCGGGAACTTCACTTAGGTAGAGTAACTAATTTTTGATCTCTACCAACTGATTAGTATGAGACTTGCCCAGTTCTTTTGCAGCAGACATGTTTGTGTCCTACAATTCAAGGAGCCAACTTGGCTTTGATACTACTTATCACAATCGCACTATTGTGGCTGCACGATAGCGATTATGTGACACTTATTCTAACCCAGTTA
>NW_019272089.1:328422-479314 GCF_002738345.1 Cucurbita maxima | reverse complement strand
TTTTTTTTTTTTTTTTTTTTTTTTTTTTTGTAAGAAAGCAATAGTATAGGCTAAAAGAAAATAAGCAACAACCACAACTTTGATAGCATATAACCTGAATAGGAAGAATTGTTGATTAGTCACATACCTTATAGTACATTTTGAGGCATTTTAGCCCTGACGAGTGTAGACATGATTTTGTTGACAGGTCATACACCCCCGTACTAACACAACAATAATAGTAAATGTCTATCTAACTTGAAAGTAAGTAAATGGGTTTGGAATGGTCATGCGGCTTTGGACAACACGTCATGAACAAGCATGATTGGGACATCTGACACGCGACCGTAGGCAACACGCCTTGGACAAGCATGACCGTGATAGCCTGTAGCTTGACTTAAGCTCCCCTCGCCTTGACAAGGTATGTAAGTTGTAAGGTTAGTAGGCATGATCTCACTTCTTATGTGAATTAGTCAGTTACTATCTTATGAACTAATTAGGATACAATTGGTTACCATACCTAATAACTTAGAGTCTATTGCATGATGATAGATTATGGACCCTTAAACCTGAAGTGTTACTATACCAGATGGTATAGCAGGTAGAGCTTTGACTGAGACCGACCCTACTAAATTCCTTATAAGGAAAGGCATGCTAAGATCAAGTGTTGGAATAAGTAGATACCATGATGCTACCATCTATGATCTAGGCTACTCAGATAAACTAGGGTAACATAAATAGTGGAGAAAATGTCACAATATCTAAGTGATTGAGAGTGTTAAGATTTATGCCCTAAAGTAATTAATTGTTTAATTTTAATAATAACTTTGATTATTTTATTTAAAATTTAATATTATCCCATATGTGATTGACATACAAGAGTATCATGTTTAAGAATAATCTAAAGGGTCTATAGTATATGGATAAAAGTTTGCCGATGCTAAACAACTATAAGGTTCAACCACACTAGAGGTAGTTCCTTCAGCATTTTTACATGAAGCTTTAGCGATGTGATTCTCGTAAGTTAGCTTTATGTCTATAAAGCTAAATCCAATGCAATGATTTATTGGACTACAATCAAATTGATTGCTATTTTAGTGGCTGAAGTTCCCTTAATGTCTTCGAATGTTACTTCACTAACTTTAACTCCAGAATCCTATTAAAATAAAGAAGAACAATCAAAATATGCTATGAAAACGAATAAACAAGAACATCTATAAAAAAAATTTACCATTTAAACTTGTTTACTGAGTTATTCTCCACCTAAAATTTTTAATTCTATGAAACCCTAAGTTATATAATAAAACTATATTATAAAACCAAATATAAATTAGGAATTCAATAATAAAATATAAATATATACAACAAATAAGATATAAATCCGAACATAATCTTAGATTTTCTAGATAGTATATATAATTAGAGCAATTATCTCCAATGATTTAAATATTTTGGATAAATTAAAAAATAAAATCATAAAAGCTTCATACCATTTTAAGACATCGGAGAGTAATAGGGTCCCTAATTTATTACGTATAAAAGTAATTTAATGTACCAAAAAATAATACTAATAATTTAGTGTCCATCTTAAACCCAAACAAATTTCAAACGATTTAAGATAAAATAAATCAATTATTTATAAAATTTAAAATTTAAGTTCTATTCATCACATTGAAGCTTAATTATAATTAGAAAAAAATTAACATGTATGTGATTAAGGAGGAAATATACTTGACCAGGACAATCTTTGAGATGGGACAATAATTTTGATCAATTATGATTGAGTTTTTCACATTATCCATAATAATGTGTTGAATATGAATGTAGCGAATCCATTGCTTGGTCTTCCCCAAGACTTAATTCTTACTCCATTCTGAATCCCTGTGAATGTAGTTGATTTCACGGTAACGTTATGCACTCCATCCTCCTCAGCCTTTATTCCTAAGCTCTCAATGCTACAAACACATTCAACAAAATACCAAATGTTTCCTGACCTTTATTTCCTCACTCGCAACATAATATATTATATAAATGTTTTTATCCAAAGTAATTTTAAAATAATTTAAATCATTTTTCTCCCCTTTCAAACCACTTTAGAATATATTTTAATCATTCAAATTTATTTAAGGTTTAGATTATCTTTTAAAAATTAATGTGACAAATTGATTTAAACCCTTTAAAAACCATTTCTAAACATGTTAATCCTAATCTATCTCTAGTTACCTGATTCCATGTCCAGGTCCACATGTAATACTTTCCATCCACATGTTGGATGTCCCTGGACCGATGGAGATGCAGTCGTCACCGTTTCCAATGTTCAAGTTGAGGATGGTCACATCTGATGATTGTTGCACATGGATGCCATCAGTGTTTGGACTATCACCTGCAGCCAAGACATTCACCCTTGTCATATGCACGTTTTGGCACCGATTCATTGCAATGCTAAACAATTGGCTGTTAATTGAAGATAATCCATTGATGTTCACGTTCTTTCCATCATTTATTTGAAGACTCTATCAATTCAAAACAATCAAAAGTGAGAATTAGTACAAATTTAAAATAATATTGTAATTAATCGGGTCATTTTCATTCAACTTTCAGTTAACGAAAAATTTTCAAATTTTTTTTATATGGAGCCAACTCAAATTCTGCATACCCAGGCTCCAATGGGGCAACTCTTCCCTGAGTGTTTACAATTCAACAAGGGAGTTCCTTGCCCATCAATAATACCGCAGTAATGAAAAGCCTATTTATGTGATTAAACAAAATCCAAGAACTAGAATTAGCTAAAACTTGAATGTCAGAGGAAGCCACGAGAGTTCCATCAATGAGAACAGTAAAGCATTGTTCTTACAAGACCCATTAAATCTCACACTTCGAACAAAGTATATACCCTCGAGAACGTAAATAGTGGTTGGTTCAGATGAGTCACAAGCCTTAGCTCATGCCATTTGAAGCACATGCGAGGCATCGGTCTTTTCATCAGGCTTAGCTCCAAGAGTAACAATATTGAATGTTAATTCAGTAGTTGAGGCATGGTTAAAAAACAAAAGTAGAAAGGAAAGAAAAACATGTAAGATTACAAGAAGAGAGAAAGAAAACTTAATGATACAAGTGTTCATGATAAGCATGAGAGAGAGAGAAAGTAAGCAAGTGATAGGAAAATAGGAGAGGTGTGGAGTGAATTTATAAGTCAATGCTTATCCTTCCAACTCTAATTTTAACTTACCGGCCTCTAGTACTATTTTATTCTGGTTCTATTTAACCATTATAGTTTTTATATGGTTTAACAATTTTTAATTATTCTTGTTCTATTTAACCCTTATTGTTTTTATATGGTTTAACAATTTTTAATTATGTAGGTCAGGAAGGTAAATTTAATTTTTAAATTTAAGTCTATCTTTTAAGACAAGACACTAATTAGCATTTTAATGATTGACCGGTCTCTCATTTTTAAAAAAAAGTTTCTATGATTTTATTTTTGTTTTAACTTAAAAAGGATGGGAAGATTTTAACTAAAAAAAAACCTAATTTTTCCAACCGATTATTTTCAAAAAAATGGATGTTTAATTAATTGTTTGGGTCACTTACACAACTATGCAATGTAACAATATCTATTTCATTGGCTTCTCAACGTCCTACTATAATAATAACAATTTTCTAATACTTTTAGATGTTTATATTTTTAGATAAGGCTTCTATATTGATTCTCTATTATAATAAAAATAACAATTTCCTAATACTTTCAATCTTTTTTATCATGTCGTGGTTAGTGATGTAATAGAAAGTTGGTGGCTTTTTATTTGCAAAGATGTCACAAATAATGAGAGGCAGAATTGTTTGTCGTATTTGTAACTATCCAATAAATTTACAAATGCATCACACAAAGAAATAATTTATAAATGTTACATTTTTTGAAGTCTTAAAGTCTACCAATGATAGATTTGTATCACTATAACAGACATCTCGATTGATTAAATTGAATCCAATTATCACTATGATCTCGTTTTATAACTTATATTTTTGTAAAAATCATTGACCACACTCAGAAGTAGTTGAAAGTTTGTAAACTAAACTTGATCCGTTAAAAATTAATGAACTAAAATCTAATTGGTGTAGAGCCAACAAATATACGAGGGATGAAGGGAGAGAGATCCATGAAAAGGTAAAATAAGTGAGGGATGAGAGAGAGATATCTTATGAATAGAAAGGTTGGGTGCCTTAAGCAACTATTAGGACATACATATAACTCGGGTAGGAAAAATTGAAAACTTGTCACATCCTTCTATAATATATTTTGAGGCATTTTGGTCCTGGTAGGTACAAACATGATTTTGGTGAACGGTCATACACTTTCGAATTGACATAATAGAAATGATAAAGACCTAACTACAAGAAAACAAGTAAAAGGGGTCTCAAACAAGCATGAGACTATAGACAATACGCCTTGGATAAACATGACAGTGACATCTAGAATGCGACTACAAGTAACAAACCTTTGACAAGCTTGATTGTGATATTCTCCTCCACTCAATTGGTTGACGTCTTTATCAACTAACTCTTAACGAACTAAGCAATGTAGGATGAGGCTGACTTTAGCTCTCTCGAAGTGTTTCCAATCGATCTCGGCACTATGATATCTCTTCCGATCTACTAAGAACTTTTATAAGTTTTTTCTTAATCTGTTGATGTGTCGTATCTTTCAACCAAACTCTCTTCTACTTCCTTCATAATGAGATTCTTCATCATGGTAGGAGGTCATGTTGCCGCATTGTTATTGGTGTCTTTTTTATTGGGATAGTAACGTTTCAAGTTTATGATGTGGATAACATAACTAGTCCTCATCCATGGGAGCAATCGGTTCCTATATGATGCCTTCCAAACCTTTTACATGACTTTGACTAGTTTATAGTATTTTTGCATCAGCGGCTGATTCTTATTGTTTTAGAATTGAAGTTGATCGGATCTCACTTCTAAACTTTTTGCGGCTTGTGTTTCCGATTATTATTCTATTCATTCGTTTCGATGATTTTTTTTCTTCGAATAGACACTAGTTGGGGAAGCCTTATGTTGTGATTTTCCTCTAATGAGAAGTTTCTATTTGAATTTGCTCAGTGGAGCCCTCCTCTTCCATAATGGGAATGATGATTAGTGTGAATTCATCATGGGTAAGACCGTGTCTCAATTATAGTACCCAATTATAGTATCGATATCATCTTTACCCTTTTGGTTATTGGCTATCAATATGAATGATGGTGTGGTTTGACTTTATTAGAGGCATGGAAATGACCTTACGTTTAAGAAAAAAAAATCTATCCCTAACACGACATTGAAATCATTCATCTTAATACTCATAAAATCGGTTTGCTCAATCCAAGTCTCCAACTTGATTGGAGTTCCCTTTGCAACTTTTGAGATAGTTAAGGCTACAAGATTGCCAGTTTCATCATTCCAATGTCTTGATGCTAGAGAGTGTTTAAGCATTTCTCTTCTGTCTCTATCATGAAGTTATGGATGACTCTAGAATTGATCATTCTACTCTTGGCCGATCTATGGTTAACCAAGACCTCAATGTACATAAGACCTCATTCTATTGGTTCTTTTGTCTCCTCCACTCTCTTTTGAAAGCAGATAGTACTTCAAGGTCCCCAATGCAAGGGTTTTCGATGCTTTGGCTTGGAAGGCATGGAGAGCCACCCTTTGTGGGTATTCAAATTTTTGATAGGTCACCTTGCATATGAAGCAAACGAGGTCCCTTGTTTGTAGCTTTTTCGTTTTGAAGTCTTTGTCATAGATATCTACCTCTCTTTGGGAGGATTCATAATCTCATCCTCTAGGACCCCTCTGTCCTAAAATCTTGTAATTAATTATTTAACAATTATTTAAGTTATAATTTAATATTATCCACGGTAGAAAAAACTCAAGGGGTCACAACTTAAATTTTGAGTTAGGGAAACCCGAATCAAGACTAAAAAGATAAAAGAAAAAATAAATAATAATAAAATGAAGTAAAATTAAAATCAAATTTAGTCCAACAATACCACAATAAAAATATAAAATTAAATACAACTAAAAGACAATGCTGCTTAAATTTTTTGCAAATGGAAAATGGATTTGAGATACAATTATAAAATGTAATACAAAGACTCAAAAAAAAAAAAATATAGAGTGGTAGCTTGCGAACACCTACAGAATAAAAGAGGAAAGGGGTGAGTAAATAAATATAACCAATAAATAATCTATTTGTAGACTTCGCATCCTCTACCTAGCTTGTGATCACGGGTTTTACTCTAGGCTCTAGGTGGAGATCTCTTGTTATTCATAAACTTGGGAGAATACGTAGCGGTAACCCGTGTCCAATGTTAAGGTGATACCTCTCAGAACTCTCTCTAATAGATGAGGTCAGCATGGTGAGTGCTAGCCTGCTTATCATCCATGGGAGGTACTTGGGCAACTCGGTTCCATCTCTTTGAGTCTGGTTCGGTCGGGAGCATTAGGGCTACACTCTTTATCGACTCTAACGATTCTAATGGGCTCATACTATTAGAAGCATTCTATCCTAGGTTATTGTGTACGAAAACTGACGCTCACAACCTAATCTTATTATGTTTCTACTGCTTAAACTCTACCCTGGAGAATCACACATTCAATCACCTTTTGTTATTGTATGGTAAATCATGCATATGGCCCACACATGTTCTATGGGGGGATAATATCCATTGAGAACCAAAAGGGCATAGATACAAATTCTCATCTTCTACTTCATCGCTATTATGTATCAGCAATAGAAAAAGAGTCTATTACATCATGCAAAGATTGATTAAGTTATGTCAGTAACAAGGGTGACTAATCTCATGCTTATCCAATCGTCCTAAATCTATCCACCTAGGTTTTGTTTTTCTAACATGCATGTGTTACCAAACAATTCCTACCAGTATTATATTTTAAAATTCATGTGGTTACTTGCATGATTGTCAAGTGCCTTACTAAGCTAGATTTTTTTTTGCATGTTGGAGCTCCCAAATTTCATAAATTTCTTTGATAGGTCCTAATACAAGTAAAATTAGGGTTAGTATTGAAATCAAAGCGAAAAAATAGTAAAATGAGCCAAAAAGGAGGAACTCACGCACCTTCAGGCAAGCAATGGTGTAGAATACACATGCCTATATACATGACTAGCCACATGCGTCTAGATAACATACTTGTGCCTATCGCTCGACACATGGTGCTCCAGAAGTGATGCGACTAAACCAGTTTGGCATAACTATCGGCTCGAGTTGCAGGTTTTAGACTAGGTCGCATGCGGGTTGCTAAGTTGGATGCGGACTAGAGTCAAATGCGAGTTAGACTACCATATGACACATGTTCTCACCCCATTGGTTGGCTGATACGCTCTCACCATATGACACATGTTCATTCCTCATCCAAATGTGCAGACTGCCTACGGACATGTATCCTTCAAGTATTGGCGTGTGAACCTAACTTTTTCAAAAACTAATGAATATTTTGATTGAGCCTATTTTCTTTCACATTTTCATATCTTTTTACATAAAACTCGAATCGTTAGCACCAACTCTACTTTTCATTATTATTATTATTTTTTTTTACTTAAAAGCCGTTGAACATTTCTCATGGAACTCGCATGAAATATAATTCCAAACAGTTTCTGGAGCATATTTCACTCTCTAAAAATCCTAAACTCTCATTTTCTCTCTTTTTCTGTTACTTCTTTTTTCCTTTTATGTTTTTCTTATTCTTTTCTCCGCTCTTCTTTAGTTGACTCTGACCCAAAAAAATTTATTAATTTTTTATTTCATTTTTCCTAAGTCCTTAGAGGTGTTCCGAGCAATTTTTCATTCTACACCGTTTCAAAATTCAGCCTCTAAAGTTCTTGATAAAATTCTAGAAATTAAAAAAATTAAGAGAAGGCTACGTTTTAGAAATTTAGGCTCTACATACTGTTGAGCTCGAGCCTTATACAAGATTATTAATGTAACCTTGAAAAATATGAGATTGACATAAAGGAAGATCATGTTTATGTAATAACTTAAAGGGTCTATAGTATATGGAAAAGATTGGGTGTCTTATCTTAGTAACATTACTGATACAACCCACCTTGTAATTGTTACAAATAATTTGATCTAAATCGTTCATGTGAAGACATGTTAGTGGGGGTATCTTATAGAATGAGTTTGTGAAATATTGGACCACAAAATATTTAATATTTCTTTAAAAATCTGTTAATTGAGAAAGTTAATGACTCGATCATAATCCTAATTAAGTTATACATACCTAAATGTGTGGGCTTTCCTTTGATTTGCATGATTGAAAATGATTTTTGTAACTGATTCAATATACCAACCATTTTTGGGACTTGACCAAATACAGAGTTAGGAATTAGTAGAACATAAATAAATTGTTCATTAGGGAATTAGTGGTACTTAGGGGTAGAAGATGTAATTACAAGGGTAAAATAGACTTTTGATCTAATGGTAATTTGAAACAATTCGTGGAGGATTGAATTGCTTATAATGATTATATCAATGGGTACAACTTGTCCAAGTGCATAAGAGTGGGACTCTACATTTATAGTAGAATGATTTAAGGTTAATGAATGAAAACTAATTAATTAAATAGTCCAATTAATTGATTTTGTATCATTAAAGCTTACAGTTTGTAGGTTCATAAGGTCCTCTTGCTAGTGTCACAACTTTACATTGCGATAAGAGAAGCGACGACTCTTAAGTGATGCCCATTTGGCCATGTGAGGGCCTAGACGAGTGTTATGATACGACTGAAGAGGACAATGCCTCATCTAACACACCACACTGAGTGAGCATTGAACCAAGAATAATACATAAGCAAGATAATGGCAACGAGTAGACAAGAGTGTCAAAGATAGACTTGTTAAAGGGTCTCGATGTCATGAACGACATGTGGACCCATTCTCGAGGGCATAACTGAGTGAGCTGCAATGGTGATGACACCCTATGAGTTGGGATGGTGTCAAGGCATATAGACCATGTCGATTTGAAACCAAGATGACAAAATGAGATGCTGTGTTGCATTGAGAGACCTTTACCCCGAATAGAGGCAAGAACGAGTCGAATGATTTGGCTTAGAGTAGAGACAAGTCAATTGTGTTGCAGACGATTGAGCATGCACGCGCGGGTAGCATGTGTGGTCGAACAAGCTTGGATTTCACACCAGTAATGTTTGGTTGGCTACTTATGGTGAGACAATAGGATCACAAGAGTTATATCAAGGCCCTATTCTGTTCTGATTAAGATTAGAGAGAATGACATACTAAAGACTACTTAGGAACTATTGTAATACAAAATTATCGTCATTTTATTCAGCTTGATTAATGCCATGAAGAGATTAAGGAGTTGATGAATAAAGTGTTTAAGAAGTTTCCCGATACCTTGTCATCATTTCACCAATAACATACTTGTGTACTCAAAACTGTGGCAGATCATGAGAAGCACTGAAGAAGAGTCTGGAAAGTGTGAAGCGCACACCATTTGTGCACCAAGTTCTCTAAGTACGAGTTTTGGTTATAGGAAGTAACCTTCATATGTCACATGGTATTGAGTAACGAGACCACAGTAGATTCAATATAAATTGAGGCAGTTATAAAGTGGACCATGTCAACATCAATCATTGAAATAAGGAGTTATTTTTGGGGTCAACAAGCTATTACATGAGGTTTGTTCATGGCTTCTCTAAGATATCAGCAGCGTTAACCAAGTTGACTAAGAAGGGTAAGCCCTTCATATGGATGCTTGTGTGTGTGCAAAACTTTAAGAGCTTAAGGAAATACGTGACAGTGCCAATACTCATAGTGGCAAACGACACAGGCAATCTCATGATGTACAATGATGCATTAGAAAAAGGACTAGGTTACATGCTAATACAAAAGGGCCAAGTGATAGCATATGCATTCAGACAATATAAAAGTACAAAAGCAATTATCCTGACCAAAGGAGATTATGGGAGGTGAGAAGGCTATGACAATGAAATCCTCACCCACCCATGAGAGGCCAACACAGTGGAAGATGCATGGAGTAGAAAAATGATCTAACTTATCTACACTAATCATAAGACATAGAGAACAAAAGGAGGAGATATAGAGGGTCGGGATTGAAATCATGGTCAAAGTCATCACTACATAGTTTGTGCAGTTATCAGTCCAGCTGACTCTTCAAAAGTGTATCATATTCTCAAAAGACAAATAAGCCCTTAATAAGGTCTAAGGACAACAAGAGACAGAGAGACCAAAAGCATTTTTGGTATCAACAGTTATGACATCTTATAGGTTCCCGTCTGAAATTAATAAGATGTATTAGAACTTAAAGACAAGTTACTAGTGGCCAAGAATGTGGCAGAGTACGTGAATTGATATTTAATTTGTTAGCCGATAAAGATCCCAACATAACAATCTTCAAGGCTTTTGCAGTCACTAACCGTTCCTTAGTGGAAGTGGGAGGATGTTGGCATGGATTTCATATAGGGGTTACTAAAGACCAAGCAGGGCTTCAATGTCATATGGGTTGTCATGGATAGGTTGACCAAGATATGACTTTTTATTTTAGGCAAGGCCATATATTGAGCCGACAATAGGTGTCGGGTACGTAATTCAGGTTCAGTATAACTTTCCATCTATAGAAGAATGGGAAAATCGAGAGGTTGAAATATTCTTAAAGGTGTCGGGTACGTAATTCAGGTTCAGTACAACTTTCCATCCATAGATGAATGGGCAGACCGAGAGAGGTTGAAATAAATTCTTGAAGATATGTGTGGGCTTGTGTTGTAGATTCCACCGGTTTCTAGGATGAACACCTACCCCTTATGAAAATTGCCTACATAATAACAGTTATCAACTGAACATCTAAATGGCACCCTTTGATGCTATGTATTGACGTAGGTGTCAAACTCCAATATTTCAGGAAGAGATAAGCAAGTAATAGCTTTTGGGACCAAAGTTAGTTCAAGTTATAAACGTAGTAGTACAAAAGAGTAGATAGAGGTAGAAGAGCTATGCAGACTCTCGTAGGAAAGACCTCAGATTTTTTTGTGGATGAACATATCTTCCTAAAGGTTGCATCTCTAAGAGGGGTATTGAGGTTTGGAAAGAAGGGCAAGTTGAGCTCGAAGTTCATAGGCCCTTTCAAGAACCTTGAGAGGATAGAGCCTGTGGCACATAGACTACTGCTGCAACCCCCTTGCAGCCGTCCATAACATGTTTCATGTCTCGATGATGCGAAAGTACACTCCATATCTTATGAACATCATGTAACATGAGACACTCCCTCTTAAAGAGGATTTTTCATATGAAGAGAAGTTTGTTAAGATACATGCTCGTGATGTGAAGTGGTTGTCCAAAAAATTGATTCTTTTGGTCAACGTCCTATGAGGAAACCATCAGAACATGAGAGAACCTAGAAACAAGAAGAAGACATGAGGATATCCTACCTCAGGCTTTTCCAGGAATAAGAAATTTTTTTGGATGAAAGTTCCTGAGGAGGGGTGAATTTATAACACCCAAGCCTGACAGTTACAAAATTTCTCGATTTTTTTTAAATTTTTTGAGCATATAAATATGTTACTAACTCATGGAGTAACTTTAGAATAATTGTTAGTAGACTTAGTAGAATCCAGTGAGTGACTAAACTTGAGAGGGATTTAGTATATATGAAGAGAGAGTTTGTGAGAGGTTTTTCTCAACTTTTTTTACAAAAGCCAACCTTCCATGAACCATGATCACTCTATTTATAGAGTCATGTTTGCATGTTTATGCAAATTTGAGATCACCCAATTTTGACACTCAAAATTTCACTTAAATTTGTGGGGTTTATTTGACAAACATGAAGTTTGGTTAAACCAAATTTTGACACCTCAAAATTCCACTAACATGTATTTTTTCATTAAATGAAGTCAACATTTTGGCTTTCTTCACTTTAATTCAACGATCAATTTGAATTATTAATTTCAAATTAAAGTAATATTAAATGATTAATTAAACTATTTAATTAATATTTAATATTAATTCAAATGTCAATCCCAATTAATTCCAATACATATTTGATTAAGATATTTAAATCTTATTTAAATATCTCAAATTCTCTCTTTTTGTTTAATTCGTAATAAAACAAAAATGCGGTTAAATATATCGTATATATGTACCACATTCTCCCTAATTTGAATTCGAACACTTCGAACTCACTCGTTACACTGTTCTATGGTTTAGTCCGTTATGAGCTAGCAAAGGGACCTAATGGACCTATAGACCATGGGCTTCAACGATCCAAGATTAACCGGTTAAACTCATTAACCTTGTTAACCAACATACGTTAACTATTAGGACATCCACTATAGCTTAGTAGTTGCACTCCCCTCACTATAGATATATTTATGTCCATTTGATATAACCATGATTAGTAAGTCGATCCTTCACAGGTTGTTCATAACTAGAGCTGGGTCAATTTATCGTTTTACCCCTGAAGTTATTTCTTGTTCCTTATGTCTCACTGATCCTCTAATAAACAATTGGTTTGTGGTCCAACCAGTAAACCAAATCCCTCTCAGGGCAATGAGAGG
Source organism: Cucurbita maxima (assembly GCF_002738345.1). Classification (NCBI taxonomy): domain Eukaryota; kingdom Viridiplantae; phylum Streptophyta; class Magnoliopsida; order Cucurbitales; family Cucurbitaceae; genus Cucurbita; species Cucurbita maxima. Next base: position 466,735 of record NW_019272089.1, on the reverse strand, counting down.
GTGGGGTCCCTTGTTCAAGACCTGGAATCAGTACTTAAGGGAACTATCTCTCTTCTATCCTTAAAAGTGGGTAGGAGAGAATTCCATCTTGCACCCCACGTCCCCAACTATTTACCCAGTCTTACCCCTGAAATGGGAGGCCTATTGAGTCAGCAAAATTGAGCCACTCTCACCCATGCAAATCTAAGGATAATTTCGAATAAATAGGAGTTCATGGTTAGCTCAAGATTAAGATCGAGTTACCTAAGTCATCGAATGAAAAGAAAATCAGTCTCAACAGTAAACGACATTATAAAATGAGAGTGATTTTCTTCATAGTCCGATCTTATGCAATGCTCATTGCATAGGACGCCTCCACTCACATGCCTCCACATGTACAATTTAGTGATCACATTGTTTATATCATATACAAAAGTGGGCTGCATCCATAGTGTCCCCAAAATAAGGTACTCAGTCTTATCCTTATACTATAGATCATTTTGACTATATACTTGAACTTGATCAACTCTTATGTCTCTACATATAGTTCAAGTAATCATACTATAGCCAGAGTGTTCTTAGTTTATTGGATTTAGATTAATTATCGTAAAGTTCACTTTATTCAATAAAAATCTTTTCTGAATAAACAACAATAATAACTTTATTGACAATAGAATATGTTTTTGTTTACCAACTATGAGTTTTAGGACATAAAATTCAACACACATGTCATCACCGGTGACACCGAAATGCATGATGAATTCTCTAGAACAAGACAGCTCAGGTGAGAGCACAGGAGGATCCACAACAGACGATGTACCAAAGAAGTTTCATTCTCTTGTTAAAATTTATGCGGATACACTTGAAAAAAAATTAGATACCGATGAATTAATCCACTTACGCCTCTTGATTTGTTTCCTATTCCTTCTAATATTTTTGTCCGCCACAAATAACGCATATTTGATCAAAACATTGCACAAAGAGGTGAAGGAGAGAATTGAGAAACAAAATTTCAAAGTTGATTCAAGAATTAATAAATGACGGAAGGAAATCATTTTTCAACTTGGTGATTGAGTTTAGATATATTTTCCCGAGAAGTGATTCCCATCTCAAAGGAAGAAAAAGTTACATCCAAGAGAAGATAACCCTTATCAAGTCCTTGAAAGAATTAATAACAATGCCTATAAAATTGATCTTCCAAAAAAAAACTTTCAGTACATTCTACTTTCAATATTTCTGACTTGAGTTCTTTTTATATAGGTAATCATTTTCCTGATTCGAGGACGAATCCTTTTGAAGAGGGGTAAGATGATGAGGATCATGGTGTTCCAAATATTTCAACTAGACCTATTACACGATCCAAGGCCAAGAAGATTCAACAAGCATTCATTCTTCATCTACAAAATTGGATAGACTCAGTTCAACCATTATTTCATGTGTTACACGCTGATTTGATTGAGGAAGGACAACTTGGAGCTTCGGGGGTGAATATTTGCACGATTGAAGTAGTGGATAAAGTTGCTATAAAATGCACTTGATTGATAAGTTGTTATAAAACTTTACTTATTATTTTTAATTTCATAATTTCTTGGAGTGGGCAAAACCGTGGGAAAATTATTGTCCAAGTGACTCTTCTATTAGGCAATTTAAATGGGAGTGAATTATGGTCACTAACTTCTTTAGTGAGCATTTTAAGAGTTTGAAGTTTCTTTTTTTTGTAGAGAGTATAAATACACACAAATTATCTTGCTTCAAGATCTATGATCTGAAGTGATACTTTATCTCCTGGTTCATCCAAATTTTCTATGGGGTGTTGATTTTTTTGATTCAAGGGTACATAACTTCAACAAAAACTTGTAAGGTTGGGCTGAGGTTTTGGGTTGCCCTATCGGTATCAGATCCTAAGTTCCATTTTTGTTGAGAATTAGGGTTGCCTTATCAATTTCATATCAGACCCTAAGTTCCATTTTTATGACCTAGAATTGATTTTATGTTTCATTTATGATATTGTTTATCTTTTCTCAAATCTGTCTGTCTATTTATTTCGTTGCTGCCACTCCCACCATACTTCATCATTTCTCACTTTATTCTCATTTTCTTCCTAAAGATTATAATTAGATCTTAAAAAAAAAAAAAAATCATTGTCATATATGTTATTAATAGTATGGTTATAAATGTTTTTTATTAGACAATTTGCATGTTTATTTGAAGATCAAATAAACTTCTATTCACATTTTTCTAAACTATTTAAATTTGAAAGTGGTGGGCTTGATATTGTTCTTTCATAATTTAAACTTGAAAATAACTTCAATTTGCCCGAATTTCGTAAAATGGAAAGTTAGATCATTCTCTTATATTTTACAATTAAGAAGGGAATTTTGTCAAAATCTTAAGGACCTTTCTTTTTCAAATTCATTCTCAGTGTGCAATTCTACCCAAAAATTTCTTCGTGTCCCTTCTTTTTTTTATCATTTTTGTTTTATTCATGTTATTTCATATTAACTTATTTTGATTTCCTTGAATACTGGCTACGATAAAAATTGCTTTATCCATATATAAGCCTACCTTAATCATAATTTAGTCACATTTCCAAATTGCCTACCTTTGTTCTTGAGTGTAAACTTAGTGAGTTGAGTGTGTGAGGTCCGAAACATATTTAACTACTATTTGTACAATCATGAACCAAGACAGAAAAAAAGGAAGTGAGATTAATGAGCTAGTTGAAGAAGTCCAGGTGAATGAGGAGGAAGTGGAAGATGGGAGTCATTTGGCATTTATTACAAGAAGAATTCTAAAAACTCAAGTTACGGAGAATGATGTTGATGATCAAAGAGACAACATGTTTCACACGCGGTGTTTAATCAAGGTGACTTCTTGTAGTCTTGTCATTGATAGTGGAAGTTGCACCAATGTAGTAAGTATCATGTTGATCAAAAGGTTGCAAATTCCAACCCAACACCATCCTAAACCTTACAAGCTTCAATGGATCAATGATAGTTGAACAATGAAGGTAGTTTTCCAAGCTTCAATATATTTTACTTTGGGAAAATATAAAGACATATTGCTTAGTCAACCTTGGCCATTTGATAGGAAGATCATGTATGGTGGTTATTTGAATAGGCATTCTTTTATAAAAGATAGTAGAAAAACTACTCATGTACGTTGGATACTGCAAATGTATTTGTTGACCAATTAAATTTGGAGGAAAAAAAAAAAGAAAGAGTTTAAGGAAAAAGAATAGAAAGAATTGAGTGAAAAATTAGAGAAAAATAAAAAAATTAGAGAATAATCAAAGAGAAAAAGATAGTGAAAAGAATAATGAAAAAAGAGATGAAATTGAAAAAGAATCAAAAGAAAGGCGTGAATTGAGGGAAGAATTAGAGAAAAACAAAAGAAAAGAAAAAAAATAGTGAAAAGAAGAATGAAAAGAGATGAAATGTAAAACATGCAAGAAAGAAAGTGAGTTGTTTGGCTTCGAGAGGTGAGAAGGGCAATGTTTTCACAAAATATCATATTTGTACTTATGTACAATGAAGGATATTTGATCGCTAACGATAACAAATTGTCTTTGCCTAGTGTGTTTCAATCTCTTTTACAGGAATTTGAATACGTGTTTCAAGAAGTACCTAAAGATTACCTCCCATAGAGGTATTGAACATAAAATAGACTTCATTCTGGGGCTATCATTTCTAATAAGCCAGTTTATAGAGACTAAAGAAATTTATAGGCAATTGTCTTATTGGTTTGAGTTCATGTTTTGTACCAGTCTTATTGGTGCCAAAGAAAGATGGAACGTGGTGCATGTGCGTGGATTGTAGAGTCATCAACAAAATCACTATAAAGTATCGACATCTTAGTCCTAGGCTAGACGATATGCATGATGAATTGCATAGTTCATGTTTATTTATAAAGATTATTTTGAAATCTGGATATCATCAAATTAGAATGCACGTAGAAGATGAATGGAAAACAACTTTCAAAATTAAGTTTGGATTGTATGAATGACTTGTTATGCATTTTGGGTTAACTAATGCTCAAGTACATTTATACGATTAATGAGTCATGTTTTGAGAGAATATTTGGGAAACCATGTTATTGTGTATTTTGATAATATTTTAATTTATTCGAAGACTTTGCATGAGAATGTGAAGCATGTTAAGTGAGCTTTAATTACGCTTAGAAAAGAGAAACTTTATGCTAATGTTAATAAGTCTAGTTTTTGCATAGAAAAAGTTAACTTCTTCGCTTCATAGTTGGTAAAAATGGAGTATACGCAATGAAGAGAAAGTTAAAGCAATTAGGGATTGGTCAACACCAAAAAATACAATTGAAGTTCGTAGTTTTCATGAGTTAGCTAGCATCTATAGGAGATTTATCAAAGATTTTAGCACCATAGCTTTTAAGAATCACAGTGTTCCAAATATCCAACTAGACCAATTACACGATCCAAGGCCAAGAAGATTAAATAAGAATTCATTCTTCATCTACAAAATTTGATAGGCACGGTTCAACCTTTATCTACAAAATTGTTTTAATTGAGGATAGACCATTTGGAGCTTCATAAGTGAATATTTACAGTTGAAGTAGCGGATGAAGTTGCAAGCATCATTTCATGAGTTGTTAGAAAACTTTATTTATTATTTTTAAATTTCATAAATTTCGTAATGTCAAGTTGACTTCATCTTTTGTAGAGATTGGGATCGGGATTAAATCATAGCCACTAACTTCGTTTGCGGGGAGACTATAAATACCCACAAATTATTATGTAAAAATCAGATTTGTGATAAATGAAATTTATCTCTCAAATTGAGATGTTCCCCCTTCAAAATTCGAGAATCATCTATATCATTTCTAAGTTTCAAGCAATTCTTGTGGTAGATTGCACTCGAGTCATTCAATTAAGTCTTGATAAGTTCATTTATGGAATGACCCAATTTAGAACAAGGTTCAAAATCTTGCTTTTAGATCTTTGATCATAAGAGGTAATCTAATTCTTGCCTTATCTCTTGGTTGATCCTAATTTTGTATAAAGAGGTGTTAATTTCTTTGTTTCAAATGTTCTTTCTTCAACAAAGCTTTGATCGTTGGGCTTAGGATAGGGGTTAAATGTTATGCATGTAACTGTATGTGTTTGCATTTATTTCCGATAGGGGGTCGCTTACTGAGTATTTCTTAAAATACTCAAGCCATGTGCTACTCTATTTTTTAGGTAAAGGCAAGGCTCCCCTGTACAGCCAAAGGTGACATCACAACTACGAGACTGTGACACATGCTTAGGATAGTTTCGTAATTTAAATTTGGTAGACTATAGGTTAGTATAGGTTAGTTGCATTTTCATTTATTATAGGTTAGTATAGGGCATTTTACTTTGTATTGTTTTTTCTTTTTATTTCAATTTGTATGAGTTGGTTTATAAGCCTTAGATGAAACATGCAAGACTAAAGTTAAGTTTTATTATAAAGTTTCAAATAAATTAATTTCGTATTAAATGTTCATGATATATATACAGTAGCAACCTTAGGTTAAGAAGAAAATTTAGGGTCAGTTGGTATCAGAGCTCTAGATTACATATCTTGTATATTAATCTACGACGTAGGCTTAGCATGTTCCATGGTCCAATTTTCGATATCCCGTCACCATCAGGTAGGCCATGCATAAGATAAAGAAAGGAAAATGTTGTGTTGATATTTATTATGATTGGATCTAAATATTAAATGCTATATAGCATGAGAAATTTGCAATCTTTAATTATATCATATACTATAGCATGATGCTCGATTTAATTTCGCTTTTATACGCTTGTTATGCTGTATGAATTGTATGTGTACTATAATAATATTGTATTGTTAGTAAACAATAGACTTACGATAAAATTATTTTGGTTTCTAAAACCCGGCTATTCAGAGGATGAGGAAGAGGAAGATGAGGCGGATGAGAGCCCACCTTGAAAAGGATCAGTAACAAGGACGAATGCAGCTGCGCCACTTCTGGTTGTGCCGCCCCAAGCTACACGCACCACCTTTAGCTGTACAACCTCAAGTCGCAACACCTTCAGCAACACTAGCGGCTAGAATAGATTCCACTACTAATCTGATGTGGGAATTAATTCAGGTCATGATGCATGTCATGATGGTCACTCAACAAGCCAAGAACTCATGACCTATCAGAGGAGCGAACTAGTTATGGGGGACTTCAACTGGTTCGACCCACACACATTCACCGGTTCTACGAGAGATCCAACTAAAGTCCAAATGTGGATCTCGTCAATGGAATGTACGTACAACCATAAAGTATCTTGTGCGTCATATATGCTACAAAAATGGATGGACAATAAGGATAGTATCAACCCAGGAGGGGAAATCATGACGTGGGATCGGTTTAAGGAAGCCTTCCTAAAGCAATATTATCCCAAGGCGGCTCGACTTAAGAAATAACTGGAGTTCACCCATCTGACTCAGGGTGGACACTTAGTGGATCGGGATGACAGGGAATTCATGAGGCTAAAATGGTATGCGTTGTCATTAGTGGACACTAAAGAAAAGATGACCGAGAACTTTGTCTTGGGCTTAGACTCGGAGGTCCACCGCATGGTGCTGACGCTATTGACCCAAAGACGTATGAGGAAGCATTGAGAACAACCAAAGCCCTAAAAAAGCCTCAATAGAAAAGGCGTCGAGAACTAGCAATCATTGTTGGAAGGAAGCATATGTATTAACCTAGACAAACAGACTATCGACCTCCGACGTGAAGGCCTCGATATGCTGATAAACGTCTTGCCCAACACGTAGAGAGACACCCAGGAATAAAGAGAGTGTGTTAGATTGATATGAAAATCCTATAAGGGTGAATAGGGTTTTAACAATAAAATTATTTATCTATGCTTAATTTTTCTAATTATTAAAATTTTGGAAATAACTAGAAGATAATAATTAATACAAGTATATAAAAATAATTCAATTCAAAACAATAAACAATTATGAAAAATTAGAACATGTAATACTCACTATAATAATTTTTAAAATTAAATAGGAAAGAGTTAGAAAATATAACACCATAGTTATATAGTGATCCGGTCATATTCGACCTACTCCATTTCTCAAGTGTCTTTCACGAATTTGAATAAATAACTTTTTAGACTCTTTCCTCATATTAGAACCCAAATGCTACACAACTCTTTTTACGAGTTCAAGAGCAACTCAATCTTTTCCATGGCTTAGGATCAAACTGTTACAAGTATTGAAATTTTGTAAGAATACACCACTCTTCCAAAGAGTAGATTTACAAGTTGAGCACTCACAATTATTTCCTCATCATAAAAAATAATAATAATAAAAAATAAAAAATAAAAAATAAAAAATAAAAAAAAACTCCCAAATACCAAACATGATGAAGAGAAATAAAATTGAAAAATTGGAACAAGTAATAATGGAAGTTTTAAAAAATTGAGAATTGAAGAATTATAGAAGTTAGTGGTAAAAAAATATGGAGAGATAAATGAGTTTTGATAGAGAAGAAAAGTGTAAAAAAAAAAAATAGAAGTTAATGTAGACTATTGTACTGGGTTAAAAGAGAAATTCAAGATAGAGATTAAGACTAAGGAAAATTTTCAATTTTTTTTTTCAATATAATAATATAATAATAATATTATTTAAAACTAGTGTAGGGAAGATATTCCTATCGATCATCTAAAGCAGGAAACACATAATCTAAACTTCATCTTAGTCATATTCCTTAACTAAAGAGGTCTATTGGATTTCTAAGATGCTTGGTAGCTTATCGTAGACTTTTGGCTGGAGGGTATTTTATTCCAACTTAAGTCTTTGTTAGTTGAAAACATCATCTTACCATCATTTTAAGAACTTGACTAGGTAAATACATTCCAAGGGTTTTCAATCCTCGAGATCGTCCTACAAAGATGTGAGTCATCATCTTCTAAACATGTAAGAGTAAGTTCAAAGAGTTTGGTGGTCTTTAAAGACTTCAATTCAACCAAAAATAATAAGCTTAATACCCGAAAAATAGCATATTGGTTCTCGGGTGTTAACGCGTTTCATCTCAAATTGAAGGCATGGTTGGATTGCCCTTGACTTCCTCTTTAATAACCCTACGTTTGCCGACTCTAATTTGGCTTGAATCTTCACAAACTTCGTTGCATGGTTGGATTGCCCTTGACTTCCTCTTTAATACCCCTATGTTCATCGACTCTAATGGCTTGAATCTTAACAAACTTCGTTGCATGGTTGGATTACCGTTGACTTCCTCTTTAATAACCCTACGTTCGCCGACTCTAATTTGGCTTGAATCTTCACAAACTTTGTTGAAAAGTTGAGTCAAACTTGTGATTATTGGAATAGCCTTAATGTAAGGGCCAGACCTGCTAGATATTGTTCTCTTTGGGCTTTCCCTTACGGGTTTCTTCTCAAGGCTTTAAAACGAGTGCTAGGGAAAGGTTTCCACGCCCTTATAAGGGTGTTTCGTTCTCCTCCCCAACCAATGTGGGATTGTGTAGTCTCACAATCCACTCCCCTTCAGGCCAGCTTCCTCGCTGACACTCGTTCCTTTCTCCAATTAATGTGGGACTCCCGCCAAATCCACCCCCTTTTGGGGCTCGGCGTCCTTACTGGCATATCGCCTCGTGTCTACCCCTTTCAGGGAATAGCTTACTCGTTGGCACATGACCCAGTGTCTGACTCTGATACCATTTATAACGGACTAAGCCCACTGCTAGCAGATAGTCCTCTTTAGGCTTTCACTTACGAGCTTCCTCTGAAGAAACGAGTGTCATCGAGGAAGCTGGGCCCTAAAAAGGATGGATTATAATAAAATACGTACTACATATATCATTACTATCATGTATGAAAAATTATTGAAATTAAGTTGGTTTAAAAACGGCCATGGATTTAAATAAAATTCATTTTAAATATGATATCAACATTATAAAAATAACATGGTTGAAAACATAAAAGACAACATTTCCTATTAATGTTTAGAAATTAAATTTGGTTGATAGTAACATAAATGCATTCCTATGGTCTCTAATCTTTGTACAAAATTCTTTGTATAAGGCTAGAATTAGATTACCTCTCACCATTCAACATTTAGGAGAAAGATTTGGAACTATAAGTAGAAAAACTCTTACCCATGCTTCAAGTTTTCAAGATAAAAGTGGATCACAACTTCATAAATAGTTTTACACATTGCAACCTAGGAACTAGGAACTAAAGCAAACAATTTTTCTCATGAGTAGGATAATTCAATAGTGCCCTATTTAATTTTTCACTTAATAGTTTTCCATCTTGCATCAAAACAACACCTATGACCAAATCATTTGCATCACATCTAATTTCAAAAGTTTTATCAAGGTTAGGTAAGGCAAGTAACCGTGCATTGGTTAATTTCTTATTAAGCTCATTGAATGCATTCTCTTGCATTTCTTCCCATTTAAAAACAAGATTATTTTTCACTAAGTCATTTAATGGGGTAGCTATGTACTAAATCTTTTATAAATCTGAACTCCACTCGCATTTTTTTGGTGTTGGACAATCCCTAATTACTTTTAACTTTCTCTTCATCTACTTTGCCTCCATTTTTTCCAACTATGAAGTCAAAATTTTTCCATGCAAAAACTACCCATATTAAAATTAGCCTAAAGTTCCTATTTTCTTTTTAGTATAATCAAAACTGACTTAACATGCTCCACATGTTCATACAAAATCTTCGAATAAATTAAAATATCATCAAAATACACGATAGGTTTTCTCAAATATTCTCTCAAAACATAATTCATTAAACACATAAATGTACTAGGAGTATTATTAGTTAATCCTTATTTTGGATGATATTACTATTCAATAGTCTATTATTATCATCGCTATTATGATTATATCAGAAAAAGAAATTCAATAAAGTGAAGGCAGATCTTCAAAGCAGTTGTTGAATGGTTAAGGTATTTCTTCATATGGATTGTTGAAAATTGCAACATTACCCGCCCTTGAAAACACAATCTATAGTGAAGTTTATATAACTTTAATTTTAAAAATTACACCAACATGATGACTTTAATCTGATATATATAATTATTGACCCAGGTACGACTCATGACTACATTGCAAATAAAAATCATGACATATAATAAGACAGTTGTATTTAAATTCTTAGACCTTTTCTAAACCGGTAAATTCATGACATTGTTTTATGAAAATAATTTAAATAAATATTTATGCATACGTCATGCATGCAGTAGCGACTTTAGATTCCTAGAAAACTAGGGTTGTTATAATTCTTAACAATAATTTGATATCTTACATAAAAATATGATTAAATATATATAGATATAATACTTGGTAATCTTTGAGGGTTCGTGATTTAAACCCAGCAGTACAGTAATCAAAATAGTATTCCCAAGTTTGTATGAAACCCTGATCGAATCTGAGTTCAAGTATTTTGTTGAAACAAAATATAAATTAGATTTCGATTCGAAATCATTTATTATAATAATGCTTCCTCACCTTTGATTGTTCAAGAATTATTTCTCCAACACCTCAATGTTTGATAGTAATGAATTCCAATATTTTCCAAGTGCTCCACAATGTATCCAAAAGATTTTTTTCATTATTTGTTAATAATTATTGTTGAAAATGAAGAACATAAATGAATTAGTTACCAAAGCCTTGATGCAGAAGCCATGGTCGTTGTTATTCTACTTAATGACAGTACGCACCCTCCTGAAAATATATATTCTTTTATAAAACCAGCACTTAGCCGATGCTCCTCATAAGACTCGTCTGTGTTGGATGATGAAAGTCCCACATCGGCTAATTTAGGAAATGATCATAGGTTTATAAGTGAGGAATACTAACTCCATTGGTCTGAGGCCTTTTGGGGAAGCCCAAAGCAAAGCCATGAGAGCTTATGCTCAATATGGACAATATCATACCATTGTGGAGAGTCGTGTTCGTCTAATATGGTATCAGAGCAATGCCCCAAACTCAGCCGTGCCAATAGATTGACAAATCCTCGAATGTCGAACAAAGGACTCCAAAAAGAAAAAAGGAGTCGAGCCTTTTCGAAGGTACGAAGGCAGTAAAAAATGACTAAGACTCCAAAGAAGTCGAGCCTCGATTAAGGGGAGACGTGCTTTGTTCGAGGGGAGGTGTTCGATGATGACTCCAAAGAAGTCGAGCCTCGATTAAGGGGAGACGTGCTTTGTTCGAGGGGAGGTGTTCGATGATGAAAGTCAAGAAGTCGAGCCTCGATTAAGGGGAGACGTGCTTTGTTCGAGGGGAGGTGTTCGATGATGAAAGTCCCACATCATGAGGAATACTAACTCCATTGTTCTGAGATCTTTTGGGGAAGCCCAAAACAACTCCAAAGAAGTCGAGCCTCGATTAAGGGGAGACGTGCTTTGTTCGAGGGGAGGTGTTCGATGATGAAAGTCCCACATCATGAGGAATACTAACTCCATTGTTCTGAGATCTTTTGGGGAAGCCCAAAACAACTCCAAAGAAGTCGAGCCTCGATTAAGGGGAGACGTGCTTTGTTCGAGGGGAGGTGTTCGATGATGAAAGTCCCACATCATGAGGAATACTAACTCCATTGTTCTGAGATCTTTTGGGGAAGCCCAAAACAAAGTCATGAGAGCTTATGCTCAATATGGACAATATCATATCATTGTGGAGAGTCGTGTTCGTCTAACAGTGGTATTGATATGAACTAATGCAAAATAATAATAATAATATAAATAAAGAGTAATTAAAAAAATTAATTATCACCAAAAAGTTTTTAAAAAAAAATAATTGAACCGGTAGAACAACAAGACCATTTTCCTCTAACACTGATTCACATGAACCAAAGAAATCTTCCATGAATTCGTGGCCAACTACTTCTATCATCTCGCTGCCAATGTTAAATTACAAATTTAGTTTAATTTTTTAATTTTTATGTCTAATAAATTATAACTAAAAGTTTAGTATGAAAGTTTCGATGACATTGAACAAATAATTTATACAGCACGTTTAGATACTAAATCTATAATTTAATCAAATAATATATACATATTATTATTAATAACTTTATTTCATTCGAAAACTCACAAAGATAGGATCCTATCATATTTAGTAGTACTTGCCAATTTCGATAGTGCAAAGAAGGAACTCAATTTGATCCTACAAGAAGGTTGGATCAAAATGATTAGTAATGAAACCAAGTAATGGTGTAAAATGACTATAATACCCCTAAAATAACTTACCTTTTATTTATTACCCAACGGATCTAATATCATGAAACTTTATATGAAGCCTTATTTTACAATGTGAAAGAATAAAAGTTTTAGAACTATTGATCACGGTTGGGGTTCGAACTAAGTTTAAGGTAGTAAAATGACCAAAATATCCCTAACGTTCCTTTAAAATATTTCAAGGTCCAAATACCCTCCTAATGATCCAATATTTTAAGTAAGGCCTATATACAAGGACATGAAGAGTTATTAATACTTCAAGATGTTTGGATCAAGTTTAGAATCTAAATAAGTTAGGGTATAAGTTAAGGCTTAAGAGAAATGACTAAAGTGCCTCTAATGGTTAACCAAGATTTATGGAGGCCGAGATGTTTTATATGACTTAAGCTCACTTTAGGAAAGTGAATGTTACCAAGTATTATGATCAAGGTGTGTCATAAGCTTTAAGCTTCAGGCAATGTTTAGGTTAGCCCTTAGTTTTTAAGTGAAACAGAGGCTACTCTAATTTAGCACTTGATTATTAAGTAATAAGAATGCTACTTTAGGATAAGCTTTAACTCTTGATTGTTAAGCAACAAAGAAACTACCCTAACTCAAACAACAATCGAAAGAAGTAAAATAGGCCCATAAGAAAGGGATATTACCGGAAGACCAAGATCTTGAACCCTTTTTTGGGCATATTTCAATTGTTATTTGGACAAAGTAATGCCGGTACAGTGACATCCAGTTTGCTTAACTAATTCAATAGTTAAAGTTCCCCAACTGCACCCAATATCCAAAACCTTATGCTTTTATTATTTTTTTTTATTTATTATTATTATTATTATTATTATTTTTTTTTTTTTTGTTGATTCTTACCTATTAATGTTAGGAGAAACTAAGTGAGATTAGTTTAATAAAATATGTTTAGTTGGGTAGTAATAATAATAATAATCACCTTCTTAATAAGAGCATAGATTTTCCTCAATTATGCAATCCTCAAATCTCCCTCTTCCCTCTTTGCTAAAAAAACAATGCAAAAACAAAACATCATCATATAGATTATCAAATTTTTAATAAATAAAAATTAGTTATACGAACCTTAAAGATGGCACATGAGTATACCATTGTATCATCCAAGAAGAGAGAAAAAAGTTCATTGCTCTATACAACCAAATAAATTATTCAATAAGAATTTCAAAGTTTTTACGAAACAAGAGAATAATTTGATATTGAACGTATAGGATTCGTACCAAGATTCAACACCTGATATTTAATGGTCTCTACTTTCACTTGCATCTCCTACAACATGACTAAGTTATCAACCTAACGGAATACTATTCCTACAAATTAATATGGGTTCGTTTAGGCTGTTTTATTCTCGCTCACATGGTTTCTAGAAAAATTTACAGAAGGTGACACAAAATAGATTGCTCAAACCTAAGCATGCTTGATTTTAAGTTCTTATGATTAACATTCCTAGCATTAACATGTCGACACCTTTTATCGTGCATCATTCATGTCATGTATCGTGTCATCTCATGCCATATCATATATATATATCATATCATGAACATAACATATAACAACATGTACTATATCACCAAACGTGTTACACCATAACATTTGTCATATCATTGGTACCTCACATCATAACACATGTCATAACATTCACGTATCATCTCATAGCTATATTGTATTATGGACATATCATGGACTTATCATTTCATAAACATATCATAACCATATCGTTTCATATACATTTCATAGTCATATCGTTTCACAAACATATCATAGTCCTATCATTTCATAAACGTATCCTAGCCATATCGTTTCATAAACATATCATAGTCACATCGTTTAACAAACATGTCATAGTCATATCATTTCACAAACATCTCATAGTCATATTATTTCATAAACATCTCATAGTCATATCATTTCATAAGCATGTCCTAGTCATATCATATCATAGATAGTCGTTTCATAAACATATCCTAATCATATTGTTTCATAACATATCACAAATATCAAGCATATAGCTTCTGCAGAACCACAGAGCATGTGTCATCATATAAAAATCAACTTTTAACCAAATCGATAGTAAAGTCATTTACTTGGTTGGTCGTAGCTGTCATTCTCCCTAAACTAGAGTATGTTTGGATTTTGTTCCCTGAAGTTGCTCCAAGTACCGTTGGTAGTTGTTTCATATTCGAACGCCCATCTCGTTTTCGTTAATAACTCACATTTCTAGCCTTAATCAACTACCACTTAGAAATAGGACATCCTTAATCAACGTCCATTCAGCCCCGGGGGGTCATAAACATAGGAATCCGTATGAAATAGTGTAATATGAGCCGAATAACTTGTTTTTGTGCCGTCAGAGCCACCGAGAAAAAGTCGGAGCCAAGCCGAGCCATCGAGTTGTGTGAGCCGAAGGAGTTAACATTTGCATGCGTGACACAGTGTCACTAAGGTATGGAGAGCGTGCACAAGTTGTGAACTGGGTCAAGGTGTGGAGTTTGGGTCGCTCTCTCGAGTTGTTCCTGCGGCGCGCGAGTTGTGGCCGAAGGTACTGGACTCGGTTGGGCCAAAAGGTTGCATATGGGCTTCAGGGCATGGTTTGTGGTTACTAGGCTTCGCGCTAGTCATGGGTCGAACGTTGTCTATTCTGTGTCTGCTAGACCGAGCTCTCAACTGAGTTGCGACTGTTGTAGAGGTCGCGCATTTGGGTTAAAGATCGTGGATTCGGTTCTTGTTTTGGTGTTCCAAACCTAGACCCGGTGGACCCTTCTTCTCCGCCTGAAAACCTCTAGACTTTTCGAACGCCTTCCCCTTTGCTCTACCAACCATGGGGACTCCGTCTCGTCAATTCTCCACCCCCTCCCCCTACGACGTAATACACCTTCGTATGCACATGTACATACAGATCTGTGGAGGTATAGGCACACCAACACCCGTGGTTATATGGCTATGAAAATACATAATGACTCCAATGAATGGACGAATTTTTTCCTGGGTATACTGGGGTCTCTCTAACTAGTTGCTACTCGCCTTTTTCTTCTTGTCGTCACGTATTCCATGAGCTTTCCCATTCTAGTCATAAAACATTTCAATTCGTTCATATTTCTCCGCTCGCCGTCGCCACTTTTCTCTTTTAAAAATGACATGAAACAATGTCGGCGAATTCTGGTAAAAGAGAGAGAACTATCATCGAGACAACATGAAACGAGCGAAAAAAAAGGTTTCATCAGGTCTAATCCAATCTCGGGTACCCGTCTGTAACCCAATGACAGTTCAACAAAACTACATAAACTAGAAAGGGAGTCCAACACCCGACCCAATCACACAAACAAGTTCGGCCTGATAGCATGGCCCAACATTGTACCCGCACGCCCGTATTGGTTGACCCAAAGTCCGCACCTCGACCAAACCTATAAGGGTATACATTTGTCTAACGAAGTGGTAAATCAAAATAAAAATCAAAAGGCTCTTGAGATGAACTAAAAGGCAAGTATTGGAACCGTTTTGATTTTTATTTATAACTAAAACAAAGAGAGTATGAAACTCTACCCATTTAATTGGAACATTTCAAAGTAAATCTATTTCCTAATGCTTAATATATATAATATATTAAATATTAATTTTAACTTTTTCATTATTTTTTCAACTAAATTGAACCTTTTAGCGTTACTATGAACTAATGAAGGGTATTTATGACCTACAGATTATGAGCTTCAATGATATAAAATTAATTAATTAAACTCTTTAATTAAAAAATTTCTGTCCATTAACTATAGGTCACTTCACTATGAATTTAGGGTTACACTCTTATGCACTGTAGGATAAGTTATGTCCATTGATATAATTATTACAAGCAACTTGATCTTTCACGAGTCGTTTATAATTCCGACTAGATCAAAAGTCCGTTTTACCCCTGTAAGTACATCTTTCACCTTAAGTACCATCGGTTCTCTAATGATCAATTTGTTTAAGATCCAATCACAAACCAAGTCCCTCTCGGACCAATGAGAGGGTAGGGCGCCATTGCTCAAGTTCCGAAATCAATACTTAAGAGAACAACTCATCTACTATTCTTATATGGAAATAAATGAATTTCATCTCATGATATTATGTTTCCAACTACCTATTTGGACAAGTCCCAAAATGATTTGGCATATTGAATCGACTAAAATAGTCATTCTAACTAATAAATGCTATTAAATACAAATGGAAGAAAATAAGGCATTCATACAAACTATTAATAAATGCTATTAAATACAAATTGAAGAAAATAAGGCATTCATACATTGTCTTAATTGGTAGTTCAACTACCAAATTCAAGTCTTCTAATTACTTTTCAATGTCAGTCACTCCATTATATTCTTGATTTGATATGCTAATATTATAATTTTATTTTAATTAATTTTAATCATTTAATTGATATTTTTTATGATAACAAATCTACTTTTAATTATTAACAATTTTCAGTATTTTGAACGGTTTAGAGTATAGGGCTGAGAATAATGATTTCAACTACTTTCAATCACTCAAATCAGAGCTAAAACAATCAAAATGATGGACAAATTAAAGACTTATAATTTTGAAAAAATGACAAATGGTGGAGTTTTTCTTATTATTATATTTTTAAATAAAATTATTTATACAAAGTTAAATTTGAATCTAACCGTTACATCGACTTTTATTATTACTATATTACATTATTATATTATTATATTTTAAAATTTTGTTGGTCACTCATTTTTATTATTATTATATTATTGCTTTAATATAATTTAGGGTCATTACATAATATGTGAAGAATGTATAGGGTTGTGTCATAGGAATGATTTAAGATGAAAATGATAGGGACCTCATGCATATTGTATGTTAATTCACATCAGTTTACTTCCCATTTTTATGATGATGAGTACGGATGCATACACTATTATGATCATGATGATGATGAGGATCATGTCTTATATGATACTCGAGGGTTTGTTGTACCTTCGGATGTCCAACTACAACCAACTAGCCTGACTATGATGGGCTTAGGGGGCGTATGAACCGCCACACTCACACTTGTGAGCCGTGTATAGGGAAGTACTGCACATCTAATTTGTATGGACTAGAGGCTACCTCTATAATGATTTTGAATGATAGGTCCGCAATCATGAGTTGCACGTGTTTGCATTCTCTTACCCCAATAGTGGAGTCACTTACGGAGAATTTCTTAAAATACTCACTAAAGTAGTGTGCTACTTTTATTTTTTAGGTAAAGGCAAAGATACCCCTGTACGGCTAATGACAGCTTTGCAAATAAAGAGCATGACACATGTACATGATAGTTGTATTTAAATCCTTAGACCTTAGGTTAGCATAGGGTGTTGTCATTTTTTAATATTTTCTTTGTTTTATTTAATTTTTCTTTTGTGTTTCTTTAATGATTTTTTCTAAACATTGTCCATGACATTGTTTTATGAAAATATTTTAAATTAATATTTTTGAATAAGAGATTACGTCATGTATATGGTAACAACTTTAGGTTAGTGAAAAATTGAGGTCATTATTTTCGGTACCCAATTGGTATAAATATAACTTTTTAGAACAAGGTTAGTTAAAAAAAAGAAAGATTTGGAATGAGAGAGAAAGGTTGAGAGAATAAATAATGGTCCTAACTTTTAAATTTATTAGGTCACAAATGAACCTTACTAAATCATTATAAATTTATTTATTGATTTTAAAGAATAAAAAAGATTATCAATAAAAAGAAAACAAATTAGAAGCCTTTTTCTTATATCCCACCAAATTTTGATTTTGGGACCTATGGTTACACTTTTCTAATTTATTGATAATTAAGTTTTTTTTTTTTTTTTTGTATTTGTTTTAAATTTTATAATTTTTTTTCTTCTATTTTTAATAATTAATCTTACCATGTTTGTAGGAATCACTTAGATTTTCATGCATGCTAGAAAACTCGACCCTAGCAAATAGTGTAGTATGTCTTTTACGTAGGAATGTGGAATAAATGCGCAATTATATGCTTTTGTATGCGAAAATGGATGCGTTAGATCGTTTTTGTCTTAGTGTCATTTTACACTACTAGTACAAATACCATGGTGTGTTGGAGGATGAGACTTTGTGAAATCTAGAATCCGGAGGCTTGATTGATGTTATCACCCTGTTAAGTATTTGTTTGTATGCTTGCATGATTGAATATACATTAGCTCCAGGTGTTTGAATGTGTGATTCTCCCTATAGTGGATTAAGAGTAGAATGAAATTAGATTAGGGTGTATGGGATAGTTTGACTAAACTATGACCCAAGATGGAATGCCTCTAAAGGACGAGCGCTATGGATTCGTGAGAGATGAACAGAGCATGAGAAGTCATGCTCTAGACTGATCCAGACTTGGACATCAGAATCGCATTACCCGGAGATGTGAAACTTCATTAAGATTGTCAAACTGCCCTAGAGATCTAGATGATCATCATGGAAACCCCAAAAATAATAAAGGTACCACATATGTTGGTAGCAGTGAGTGCGACGTCGAGGAGTCTCCACACCCCTTTTCCGCTCTAGTTTGGTACCGTTGAGGTAGGTGACAGGTCGTTTAGGTTTTGTGTAACCTGAGCAAGAGAGTTTAGTTGGGCTACCCTGTGTAAAGGATCCGACCTATGGAAGGCAATGATTATACTGGAAGTCAGCAGAGCACTAGGTTATTTTGGCAATCTTGAGTATTATAGGACTCACCCTCGGATTGTCTCTCATGATTCTATTATGCTCGGTCTACTGGAAGTGTTCCATCCTAAGTCCCAGTCATTCTAGACTTAAATTGTTTCTACTACTTATTTTCTCAAGGGAGCTAATGTGTCAATCATGCATACAATCACTCATGCTCAACGGGACAGTAACATCCATCAAGCTCGAGGAGCATAGATACATAAATTCTCATCCTCCGTATAAACACGATTATGCACAAGCAATAGTAAACAGTCTATTATATCATGTACGAGTAATTTAGTTGTCATTACCAAGTGTGACTATTCTCATCCTTATTATATTCATCGCTCTAATACCATATTAAGAATGAAAAATTTTGATACCATGTTAAGTATGAGAAACAAAAGTGTAATTGAAAATCAAATAAATATAGGTGGGATCGAAAGTCAATTTTTATTAATATTCACAACGTTTAAATATAATACAAACTATAAACTAAATCCTAAAAATAATAGAAAATATTCTACCAACCAAATCCGAAAAATAAAATATATCAAATATATTATTGACCAAATCTGAAAATAAGGGAAAAAATATTACAACTATATAAAGTATATTCTAATAATATTTATTTTTCCACTATTTCTATTGATGTATACTTTTAATTGAAATAGATTTTATGAAAAGAGAAATCTATGACATCGTTTATGAAATATTTAAATGATTTTTTTCGCACTCAACAGGTATGTCATGCATGCAATGGAAACTTTGTTTTTAATAGAAAATAGTGTCGTTACACGTGACCTCCTCAAGTGATGTCATGATCTATGCATACGACCTTTGTCTTTACCTGAAGAAATGTTTAACATGGGTTGAGTATTTAAAAATACTTATTAAGTAACCCCATTGTTGAGTAAAAAATGCAATCACATGCAACATGATTCATGGTTTGGCATGACCCAATATTTTACTACGAGTCGTGACTCAAAACGACAGTGTAAATGCAAGAAAAGTATTCATCAAACCAAATCTATTTATTTCTAAAGAAAATTTCAATACAATGATTCAAAAAGTGACCGATTTTGACAACGAAAGATATGAAAGTTTGTTTACAAAAAGGAGACTAGACTGACGTCCTGGGACATACTTTCCTCTATGACAACCTACATCTCACAAACACACCCTCTCTTGACTCGATGCTTCATGAACCTGAAAAGAAAAATGTAACAAGGATGAGTATAAAAATTATACTTAGTAAGACACTTATTTATAGGCTCTAATCTTATTCTAGGTATAACAGATTCTCACAGACTTATTATTGGCTCTAGGATGTCTAGTTCTAATCTTAACCACTCAAGGCTATTATGGTTCTTTGTTTTTTCATTTAAACCCTAAGAGTTCCTCCCAGGTTCATAATAGTTCTCCTCATTGGGGGGCATGACCCCTCCCTTATCCCTTGCAACTAATGGGTTGTATGACTTTGGTATCATGTTCCCCATGTGAAACGACAAGGTTTAGCTGGACTTTGATGAGAAACCCCTATTCCCCCACAAAGCTATAGACATCGTTCGCCCAACTAGCAGCCTAAGGATACTCCTAAGGTGGTTCGTATGTCGTGGTGGTCTGTTAGACTCGTAGGGGAAACATTAGGTCTATACTTAGTGACTAGTCAATGGGGCGATAACATTCATCAACTCTCATTCTCCTTTCAGCATGAATTATACACATACATAAATAGGACCTCACAAGCGCTCCCTCACGTGTATTCACTCGTAAATGTAGTTCACTCGTGTTTAGCACTCAAATCTCCAATCAATGTGTCACTCCCTTACAAACTCACCCTCACAATTGAGCACACACAAATCACACTCCAAAAAATAAATTGGGATGTGAGACAAGCTATGTTATAGAGCTAAGTGCAATTCAAAGTGAATAGACAACACACTCAACACATACACAAGGGTATTGAAAAAGCAATCTGAATAACGACAAAGAAACGAATTAAAGAAAGAAAATGATTAAGGACTAATTTAGACGTAGTAACATATGAGAGTTACATATAATAATCATGAGAAAAAAAAGAAAGACATTTAACATCAATATTCTTTCTTTCTTTCAATGGTTTTTTTTTTTTCTTTCTTTCTTTCTTTTACCTTTCTTTTGTAGCATGGAAAATCCAGACAACAATTCTGACATTACTGATGCACGATTGAGAGAAGCCCAACAACGAACCATGAAAAGACTAATTCGAGGAATAGAAGAGTTGATTGATCAAATAGGTAGATTGGAGATTCAAAATCAAGCTCGACAGAGGATTCCACTACCTACGCCCTCAACCGATACATATGAGGGCGACAATTCTGATCACCACGAGGATAATCCACATGTGGTTGGTCATGGCTTGATGCGAGGGAGAGATCATGGAAGATGGTATCATAATTTACAACAACGAGTTCCTTATGATGATAGAAAGTTTTATGGCAAAACCGATCCAGAGGAGTACCTTCAATGGGAGAAAATGGTGGAGTCGGTGTTCAACTGTCATAATTTTAGTGATGAAAAGAAGGTACTATTATGCATTGCTCAAATTTGGTGAGATAAATTGATGTCAAGTAGGAGAAGAAATCACCAATTGATTCATAGGTCAAGCTCAAAGAGTGGAGTCCATGAGGTATTTATGTTATTTTGATTTCACATGTTTGCCAAATGGAAGAGTGAGTGAGCCTGCCCCGAGATGGACCTCACGATGTGTGTATTTTCACGCTTTACATTTCTTCTACTCGAACCTAAGACCTGTGTGTTTTTAGGTTGATGTTCTAACCCCATGAGCTATTCAACTTGTCTGTTGGACAAGATTGACTCTTCTGTAATATATACCACTGATCGCTTCAACCTGGTTCTGATACCACTTGTTGACTTCTGACAAAACGTCGATGAAAAACAAACGGCCGAATAAAGTTTCTTCGAAGAAATAATAGCGGAAAGTAAAAAGAGAGAGGGAGAGAATTTGCTGAAGACTCGATGTTTATTTCTCATTCAGTTGAATTCTCTAAATAACAAACCTAATTACAAAAATAGAAAGAGTGGGGGAAAACTTAGCCCAAAGTTAGCCAAAAATGGCCGGCCAAATTTAGGCTCTTTAGCATGCGTGAATTCAGAAATTTAAAAGGTAAAAAAAAACTTAACTAAATGTAAGTACCATAGCTTTTATTTAATAAACACATTCTTCACAAAATTTTCCTTCAAACTCCATGTTTGGTATCCAATGTACCATATTCTTCTTCGCTAACTCCTTTAGGCAGCCATGATATAGGTGACCAAAACGGAGATGCCAGAGTGATGCCTTGTCTTCTACGTTAACTCTCAAACACTTTTCTTGTACGCTTCTTAAGTTCAATTTGTACATTCGATTTCTTTCTATCTCCACTCGAGTAACCAAACGCTCTTTCTTATCCTTCAGGTGTAGCAGGCGATCCTTTAGGAATATCGAGTAACCTTTCTTTGTGAATTACCCCATACTCAATATGTTGGTCTTAAGGTCTGGTACATAATAGACATCTTGGATTGACCCCATCGCACCATCCTTTTGCAAGAAGTGGATCGTACCTCGACCTTTTACCTCAACCTTCAACGCATCTCCAAATGACACATGACCATCTTCAATCTTTTGCATTTCTTTGAATAGGTGCTCGTGACCGCACATATGGTTGCTTGCCCTTGAGTCGAGGTAACACAGAGTGTCATTGTTGACGTTCTCTTCATCTTGAGCCATCAAAAGAAGACCTTCATCTATTTCGTCTTCCACGACTAGGTTGGTTGTTCCTTCCACTCTTTTTCCGGCTCGACATGCTTTTGCAATGTGCCTCATTCTGCCGCAATTGTAACATATTTTCGAGTTACAATCGTTCGCGTAATGACCATATTTTTTACATTTATAGCATTGAATGCTTGATCGGCCCACCTTTTCCTCGACTGCTTCCTCTTCCACGCCAATTTTCTTAGCTCGATAGTCTCTTCTCATGGTAGTTTTCTTGGTAAGTGTTTCCTTGACCACCCCGACCATTCTCGTGACTTCCACGACCTCTACATCGAAAATTTTGTGAATAGAGTACTTTTCCATCCCTTATTGATGCTTTAGTCTAAAGCGCTTGATCGAGTGACTCTTCTTTCTTTTTCTTGCATTACTCGTGTGCCTCGAGAGAACCATCAAGTTCATCGACTGTGGACTTCGTCAGGTCCTTCGACTCTTCTATGGCACATACGACATTCTCGAAGTTGTCGGTTAATGACCTCAAGATTTTCTCAACAACCCGCGTCTCGGGTAACATTTCTCTGTTTCTATTTATCTGATACGCCACAGTTTCCACACGTGTAATATAGTCAAATACATTGTCTGACTCTTTCATCTTCATGCTCTCCAACTCGCCACGCAGAGTCTGGAGACCCATCTGCTTGACTCGGTCAGTTCCTTTGAACACCTTTTCTAGAGTGTCCCACGCTTCTTTTGAAGTAGTTGCCCTTGCAATCTTCTCAAAGCCCGACTCATCAACAACCCGGAACAACATGTATAAAGCTGTCTTATCCTTTGACCGTAATTCTTTTAGCACCTTGTTTTGCGCCGCCGTATAAACCGTGATTTCCTTCGGTTCTTCGAAACCTTCTTCGACCACCTCCCATGCGTCTTGCGAACCGAGAAGAGCTTTCATTTGGATGCTTCAATTCTCGTAGTTCATCTTCGTCAATCATGGTAGCAGCATTTGTCCCATCATGTTCGCCACCTGCTCTGATACCAATTTGTAAATTAAAAAGCGCTCCGATACCAACTTGTAGAAAATAGACGCTCGCTCTGAAACTAACTCATTTAGATTGTTGGGTTTTATGTCCTAAAACTCATAGTTTGTAAACAAAGACATATTCTATTTTCAATAAAGTTATTATTGATGTTTATTTAGTAAAGATTGTTATTGAATAAAGTGAACTTTACGATCATTAATCTAAATCCAATAAACTAAGAACACTCATGATTACTTGAACTATATGTAGAGACATAAAAGTGGATCAAGTTCAAGTATATAGTCAAAATGATCTATAGTATAAGGATAAGGCTGAGTACCTTATTCTAGGGACACTATGGATGCAGCCCACTTTTTTATATGATATAAACAATGTGATCACTAAATTGTACATGTGGAGACATGTGAGTGGGGATGTCCTATGCAATGAGTATTGCATAAGATCGGACCATGAAGAGAATCACTCTCTCTTTATAATGTCGTTTAGTGTTGAGACTGATTTTCTTTTCATTCGATGACCTAGGTAACTCGATTTTAATCCTGAGCTAACCATGAACTTCTGTTCATTCGGAATTATCCTTAGATTTTTATAGGTGAGAGTGGCTCGAGTTCGCCGACTCAATAGGCCTCCCATTTTAGGGGTAAGACTGGGTGAATAGCTGGGGACGTGGGGTGCAAGATGGAATTCGCTCCTACCCACTTTTAGGGATAAAAGAGAGGTAGTTCCCATAAGTACTGACTTCAGGTCTTGAACAAGGGGCCCCACCCACTCATTGGCCTGAGAGGGATTCGGTTTACTAGTTGGACCACAAACCAATTGTTTATAAGAGGATCAGTGGGACATAAGGAACAAGAAGTAACTTCAGGGGTAAAACGGCTAATTGGCCCAGCTCTAGTTACAAACAATCTGTGAAGGATCGACTTACTGATCATGGTTATATCAAATGGACAGAAATATATCTATAGTGATGGGAGTGCAACTACTAGGCTATAGTGGAGTGTTCTAGTAGTTAACGAATGTTGGTTAACAAGGTTAATGAGTTTAACCAGTTAATCTTGGATCGTTGGAGCCCATGATCTATAGGTCCATTAGGTCCCTCTGCTAGCTCATATCGAACTAAACCATAGAACAGTGTGACGAGTGGGTTCGAAGTGTTCGAATTCAAATTAGGGAATATGCGCTACATATATACGATATATTTAACTGCATTTTTGTTTTATTTACGAATTAAACATAAAGAGAGAATTTGAGATATTTAAATAAGATTTAAATATCTTAATCAATTATGTGTCGGTATTGATTGAGATTGACATTTGAATTAATATTAAACAATAATTAAATAGTTTAATTAATCATTTAATGTTACTTTAATTTGAAATTAATTATTCAAATTAATTGTCGAATTAAAATGAAGAAAGTCAAACGGTTGACTTCATTTAATGGAAAAATCCATGTTAGTAGAATTTTAAGGTGTCAAAATTTGGTTTAACCAAACTTGCATGCTTGCCAAATAAACTCCACAAGTTTGAGTGAAATTTTGAGTGTCAAAATTTGGTTAACTCAAGCATGCATGCTTGCCCCATAATCCCAAACATTTGAGTGGAATTTTGAGTGTCAAAATTTGGTGATCTCAAATTTGCATGAACATGCAAACATGACTCTTTAAATAGAGTGATCATGGTACATGGAAGGTCTCTTCCTTGAAAAAGACCTTGAAAAAATTCTCACAAACTCTCTCTTCATATATACTAAATCCCTTCCAAGTTTAGTCACTCACCGGATTCCACAATCCCGTTCTAAGGTCGGATGATAGTGGAGAAGACACTAGTGGTGCTTCGAAACCGGTTCGTGAGGAAAAATGAATTTGAACTACAAAAAGTTAGTATTCAAATTCATTAAGTTTTAATACTTATGAATATGCTAGTTATTTACTATAATTAATGTTCTAAAAGTGCCTAAGATCCAAATTGCTTCCACATATGTTATATTAACACCATCATAGATAACTCTCACGAAACTTTAAAGGGGGTGTCGAGAGAGGAGAGACAAGGAAATAAATTATTCTCAAAAGCCTTTTTCTATTACGCACTGCACTTTAACTCAAACAAGTTTTCTGTTTTTCTTCTTTTGCTTGTGCTCTTCTACAACGATAAGTAAAGCCTTTTTGTAAGTTTTTCTATCGGTAAAATTGGCATAACTACCCCATGATTTTTCTCACCTATAAGCCATTCTTTCTTAAATTACCTATGACTTTAGACTCAATTTAAAAACCAAAATTCATAACTATTCTCTTTTTTTTTCTCTCTCTCATTTAAGTTTACTTCCAACGGGTCCTAGGCTATGTGTGAGGACATTTTTTGTTCTTTGTTCCATTCCCTCTTGCACTCTCTCTTTGTTTTTTTCTTTGTTGCAGGTAATCTTTCATGGCCTCCCGAGACCCCTGTTAAGGGCTAAGGGGCAAAATGCCCCTTTGCCCCTCTATTGACTTTGACCGATTTGTTTTAAGCGTTACATGGTGGGACTCACTTTTCGTAACTATTCTTTTGACTCTACTTTCTTTTTTTGGGTCGGGTTGGTTACACGGTACTTCTCTACACAAGGTTACTACATGCACACATAAACCCACTAGACGGGCTCTATATGTACTCCCCTAGGCTTCATTACGAGCTAGTTTACGCTTGCACTAATGAAAACTAATGGAAGAAAGAAGTGGATATCATATCATGGTGTACGTGTCTATACAAAAATATATTGGAGAAGTATCTCATACTCATGATATACCATAAAGTCTCGCATTTTAAATCATTATACATGGTTAGGATGCACATCATTCTTACATACTTTTCATGACATTAACTTTCCAATAAATCATACATATATGTAAATGGAATATCATTAATTCTTAAAATATATGGTTCCTCAAGTATCTCATAGAACATTACATAGTCATAGTATCATAACATAACTTGATCAATAATCCGAAAAATAAGAGAAAATATTATACTAACGAAATCTTGAAAATAATGAATTTCGAGAAATATTATACTAGCAAAACTTTAAACATTGGTTTGCTTCTTATACTTTCGAAAAATAATGAATGTGTTAGAGTTCATTGAATTTACCAATAACATGCAAACCCTAGAAATAGACCCTATTTGATTGATTTACTTTTTAGACTTTCAAAAAATATTGAATTTCTCATAAACATGCGAAATTTAACGTTGAGTAAATCATATCTGGTACCGCATGGAGCACTTAGACAAATATTGGAATTCATTACTATCAAACATTGAGGTGTTGGAGAAATAATTTTTTGAACCATCAAAGGTAAGAAACCATTATTATAATAAATGATTTTGAACAATCAAAGGTAAGAAACCATTATTATAATAAATGATTTCGAATCAAAATGTAATTTATATTTTGTTTCAGCAAAATACTTCAACTCGGGTTCGATCAAGGTTTCATACGAACTTGGGAATACTATTGTGATTACTGCGCTGCTGGGTTTAAATCACGAACCCTTAAAGATTATCAGGTAATCATAATTTTATGCAATGTTAAGAATTGTAACAACACTAGTTTTCTCGAGATCTAAAGTCGCTACTGTACGCATGATGTAACTTTTTAGGTATAAATATTTACAAACATTTTCATAAAATAATGTCATAAACTTAGAAATATTAGATAAAAGAAAGTAGATATTAAAAACGACAATGCCATATAGTATCTTAATGTCTAAAAATTTAAATACAGCTGCCGTATGCAAGTGTTATATAACAGACTAAATATATAATTGAAGTCAATATTTAAATTAAGATTTATAAACTAAGATTTATAAGCTTTATTGCAGATTGTGTTTTCCAGGGCGGGAAATGTTGCAACTTTCAACCATCCCTATGAAGAAATAGCTTCACACTCTTCTATGTATAACTTATAATATTATAATCATAATAATGAAAAACTATTGAATAATAATACCATTCAATACGAAAATGTCAAAACAATTTTATTAAAGAAATATAGATAATTTGAAGTATCACCTCAATTCTTGAGTAAATCATTTATGTATGAACGGTTAGACGAACATTTGTGAAAAACATAATTTATGAGAAATTACTTACTTGAATCGTCCAAACCAGTAATAAAAAAAAAATTATGGGGTTTTCTATGTTTAAAATTGTGTTTTTTAACAAATGCTCGAGGTTTATATCTTGAGCTACTCTACACGAAAAGATATGAAATCAGTCACTACTTCCTCCTTACATCCTCCTTACAGTACTATATTTAAGTTTCATGAAGAATTTGAGTTGATTTGAGGTCTAGATAGAGTTGTACAAGGGAAAAACTAGATGTAGATAGTAAGAAAAATAATTATTTTCAGTCACCGAAGGAAGAAGATGAAGTCCTAAAGTCAATGGTCAAACTTCGACAATAAAAGTAAAAGGTAGCTGCATTTTGAGTTTTCTACTTATTATTAGAACGGTTCTAGAGGGTTCTCATTCATTTATTTATAGTTCCTAAAATTAGGCATATCAAGAGTCCTCTAAAAGAAAATTTAGAGCAATTTGGGTACCAAAAGCTCAAGACGAAGGCCCTAAACACTAACTAAGAAAGGTAACCTAAGATTTTAAGATGTTGGGATCAAGTTTAAAACCTAAATAAAGTTCGGGATATAAGTTAAGTCGGAAGGGAAATGACTAAAATGCCTTTAATGGTTAACCCTGAGATTTATGCATGTAAATGACTCCGAAGTGGTACAATTTGTGATCAACAAAAAATAAAAAAACTAAATTGTTATCCAATGCATTTGTAAAAGGTTTTCCTTCCAAATTTGTAAAACGCTTCGGTTAGGGAGAATTTTTCAGCTCCACATAAAAATTTTTCATTTTTCTCCCCAACCAATGTGGGATCACACACAATGTGACTTAAGCTGTTTTGTTTAATCGAATATATTTTAAAAGGTATCTACTAGCAGATATTGTCCTCTTTAGACTTTCCTTTTCGAGCTTCCCCTCAAGATTGGGTTGGGAGCTTTTCCCTTTGAGGCTTCCCCTGAAGATTTTTAAAAGGCATTTGTTAGGGAGAAGTTTTCACACCCTTATAAAAAATCGATGTGGGATCCCACACAATGTGACCAAAGCTGCTTTGTTCAATAGAATATATTTTAAAACACTTCTACTAATAGAAATGGTCGATTTTAGGGTTTTCCTCTCGATTTCCCCTCAAGATTTTTAATACACTTATGCTAGAGAGAGGTTCTCACACCTTTATATAAAATCTTTCGTTTTTCTCCTCAACCGATGTGGGATCTCACACAACGTGACCTAAATTGAACAAGGGGATCATTAACCATCTTAATTAGGAAGTAATTAAGCTCACCAAAATAAGGTTAAGAAGACCTTCTTTATCCATTAATGAAAAATCTCCATTAATATATGCATCTGCAAGCCTCAGCTTCTCTCATAACCTGCCAAAATTATTTATATTTGATCTTTTTTTTCCAACAAATTTTTAATAAAATTAAAAAAATAATAATAATTAAAAAACCTTCCAATAAAACTGAGGGCCGTGAACTTTTAAAACAACCTTTTGGAAGTTGTTTACTTATATTTCCCTCAAAGGTAAATATTTCTCCTCCATTTTCCACTATATTGTCATTGACTTTATTATAAGCAATATAAATTCTCATTAAAAACAAACACATGAATATTGTATCGTGTTCGCTCACGTTAACGATTCGGTCGATATGTATCAACTAAGAAATCTTGTAACGAAAAGGCGTGCTCCTTTTTTTGGTAGAGACAAAACATTACGTGCTGCCATAATACGTGCCTCCATTCAAGGTTTGTATGTTATTAAACTTTCATCAAATCATTCAAAATCTACCAAAGAATATTAAGGAATAGATTGGCACCATTTGTAAAAAAAAATTAAAATTACATTCTTGAGTCAAATCAATGTTTTTATTTTTTCGTTTTTTATTTTTAGACGTTGACTCGATCGTCATAGTTCAAGTTTCACCTTTCTATAAAAAATGTTTATGAAATTGTAAGTAAATGATCTTTGAAACATTACCAAAAGCTTTTATTTCTCAAAAATTAAAATTGAAAAGCGAAAAAAACCATGAATATGAATATTATCGAATGACTCTAAATATGAAAGTTCTCTTCTCTTCTCTTTCAATGCTATCAAACTCATTTATAGCTTTCAAGAGGTTCCACAATAAATACAACTATACACTAATAAATGTAAGAGAGAAACTACAGCATCTAATCAAAGTCCGACCTAGAGCTAAGAGGACATGAATTTATATAAGGTTAGAAGTTTCGTGTGAGAGATCTCATATCGATTGGAAAGAGAAATGACTATCAGTGAGGATGTTGGACCACGAAGAAGGGCGGATTGTGAGATCTCACATCGGTTGGAGAGATAAACGAAGTATTTTCTATAAGGGTGTGAAAATCTATCCCCAGACTCGTTATAAAAACCTTGGAGAGAAACTTGAAAGTGAATAATCAAAAAGTACAATGTCTACTAGTAATGTGCTTGGGTTGTTACAGTTGGTATCAAAGCGAGACAGCGGTATGCCAGTGAGGATGCTAAGCCCCAAAAGGGAGTGGCAACCAGGCAATATGCCATCAGATGTTGGGCCTCGAAGGGGGGTGAACATCGGACAATGTGCCATCGAAGACGTTGGACCATAAAGGAGGTGGATCGTGAGAAATCTCACATCGATTGGAGAGAGAAATGAGTGCCACCAAGGATGCTAGGAGAGGGGAACGAAACATTATTTACCTCAACCTAGCCGTAGACTTGATTGTTACATTTCGCCTATGAAATTCTATAATATAGTCTTTATTCTCAATTTTTTGTCTAATAAATTCTTAAAATTTCAACTTTATATCCTATGTGTCTCTTATTTATTCAAAAAAAAAAAAATAGAAATTTATGGTTATATTAAACATAAAATTTAATTATAAAAATTTATATAATTATAAACATAAATATATAGACGAAGGATGAAACTTATATATAAATTTAAGTTTTTAGAAAACGGGATTATTAGTGGTTTGTTAGATTATCTTTAATTAAATTACTATCCCAATTTAATAATTTAGTTTATGGAAATTATGAGCAACTTTCTTAGCATTAATTTATGTTTGGTTCAAAATAGAGGAACTGGCTGAGTAACTTCATTTAAATTTCAACTAAATTGAAATTATGACGAACTATTTATAATAATTATTTATTACAAACTTTAAGTTTAAATCTAATTTGCTTGATCTTCGAGGTCTGCTGATACATCATCTAATTTGTATAACGTCTCTAAATTTCTACTTATCTAAAGTCGTTACCATCATTATAATGTAATCTTTTTGTGTGGAAATAAGCGTTTAAACTTCGTCATAAAACATAAACTTTATCTTAAAACACTTTCATGGACTTACGTGTTCGAAAACATCTTTAATACGACTCATCGAAATAATAAATGAAATAAATAAACATTAAAATTTAAAACATCCTATCCTAAGTCTAAGAAAATAAATGCAACTACTTTATACATGTGTCATAATCTTAAATGGGATGGATGTTCTAATAGGAAATAACTCAATGATATTTTGAGTAACTTTTGGGGATGGTATTCAAACGTACTCGAGTTTAGGAAAAATGCTGGCGAAAGTTAACCAAGTAAATGGTCTTACTATCGGCTTGATCGAAAAACTTGCCTTGTATACGACGAAACGTGCCCTGTGGCCCTTTGTCATTTATGCTTTATATTATATGATGATGTGACTATGTTATATGATGATGAAACTATATTATACGATGATGTATTGTGATGTTGTATGATATTATACGATGATGTTATATGATGATGACATGATGGCAATGATGTATGATAACATGACAATGTAGATGTCTGATGATGAGATGATTTAATATGATACTATTTCATATTAAGATGATGTGCAGGTATTAAATGTCATGATGCATTATGACAATGAATTGCTTTCTAAGACACAACCCTAATTAATGTTAATGATGATGAGCATATGAAAGCCAATGCATGCATGTTACCTAGGGTAATGTGTGAACGATGTATAGGGTTGTGACACAAAGATCATTTAAAAATGAAAACTATAGGGACCTAATGCATTTTGTGTGTACATAAACATCGGGTTACTTCTCCATTTATGATGATGAGTATAGACATGTACACTATGATGAAGATCATCATCATGCCTCGCATGACTCGGGAGTCTACTGACCTTCAGATGTCGTAACAGACAACTAGCTCGACTATGATGGGTCAAAAGGGGTGCGAACTGCCTAAGGAACCATGCTCGCACAGGTGGATCATGATTAGGGACCTATAGTTAAAACCATCATAAGGGTGGCCTCCAGTCTAGACAAAATTGAATGGATAGTCATACATACCTAGACCTACAATTTTGTCTAGACTGGAGGCCACCCCTATGATGGTTTTAACTATAGGTCCCTAATCATGAGTTGTATGTGCTTGCATTCCCAGACCCCAATACTAGGGTCACTTACTGAGTGTTTCTTAAAATACTCAGTCGTGTGCTACTTCTATTTCAGGTAAAGGCAAGACACCCATATACGGTTGATGACCGTATCACAAGTAAAGACCATAACATGTGCATAATATAGTGGTATTTCATTTTTTTAGACTTAGATTACTATAGGGTGTTTTTACTTTTAATGTTGTAGTTGTTTTATTCGATATTTCCTTATGTTGTTTTAAAGTTCTTTTGAACATATAAATCAATGAGTGTTTTATGATAAAGTTTTAAATGTTTAATTTCACATAAGAGCATAGGTTATGATAATGGTAGTGGCTTTAGGTTAGTAGAAATCTAGGGTCGTTACACGAACTGACACTCTAAAACAACCCTCTATATGACCATGCTGCTTCTGAATGCTCCCCCACGTCGACAAGTAGCCCGCAAATACCTGAAAAAGATATGAAAAATGGGTGAGTATTAGTAAGTAGTTTACTTGTAGGTTCTCATCGAATCTATAACTTAGTAGGTAACCATGAGCTTTACTTTGACTCTAGGAATTCCGAGCAGTCTCTTATGCTATCTGAGCATCTTTGCGACCTTTATATTCTTGACTTGGATAGCTTTCTTACCTACGCAATGGGAGTCTAACATCTTGGATGGAGGCGCTGCCTCTTAAAATGCTACTAGGACAACGTGTTGTCTACTATATCAAAAAATCATCCATGGAAGATTTCCTAACCATCCTCTCATAAGAACATAAAGTCACCTAAGGTTGAGGGAAAGTAACACCTAAGATTGGGGGAAAGCGACCCCGTAATTGCTATAGGGTTAATCTATGCGGTCTCGCTCTCCCCTCTTAACAACAGGATTACATTCAAGTGATCTTGTTTAGGAAACCCTTGACCATGTATGGGCACGCACTACCCTAATCGACCTAAGTCCTACAATGCCCTCACATTGCTAAAAGCCTTGAGACTACCTCTGTATGAATGCCTTCAGACTACCTCATCACTAACCCAATATGGTCAAGCTCAATAATTGTACAAGCACTATATTTATTTTAGTAAAATGATTCACGTATTTTAAGAATCTAAATATTTTAGAAAAAATATTTAAATATTTTAGGAAAATGGGTTTGAGAAATTTGAGGAATAAATTTTGTAGCCTCTCTGTAAATTCCTCTTCATCCTACTTAGGTTTTCATCCCAAGAAATACAAAGCATAGAGTGCACTCTAGGAGTGACTTATAATCTCTTTTCGATTTGTGTTAATAAAGAGTGCAAGTATTTCTCACCTAGAGTTGTGTTCATCTGTGTGTGTATATATACATATTATATATATTAGGAGGAGGTTATTAGCATTCATTTATGTTAGGTCCAAAATCAATGAATGGATTGAATAACTTCATTTAAATTAAATTAAAATTGTGACAAACAATTTATAATTGTATTGAATACGGAGCTTTAAGCTTAAATCTAATTTGTTCTTTCTTATTCGTATGCCACGGTTTGGATGATTATTTAATTTTGAAGACTTTCTTGTTTTCTTACCTTCTTTGAAAAACTAAATGGTTATTACTTCATTGTTTCCATGTGTGAAATAGTCAAGTGATTATTACTTTCTCTTTTAAAATTACTTCCACTATTCAATAATGAGAGATGAAATGGAAAAAGAGAGGGGAAGGGGGAGTAATGCAAAAAAAATTAAATTGGGAGATCGGATAGACTATTTGTAGGCTCTTAACCGTGTCTTTAGGGTTTGATAGGTACCACACTCTTTCTTGTCATGTTCTTGTACTTAACCTGAGAACTTAGGCTCTTGAGTTTTGAGTTCTTATCATGGTCTTGTCCAAAGACGATTGTATTGGGTTTTGCGTTTTTAACTTATTTATGTCAGAAGAGTCTTAGCTTTGAAGTTTTAAGTTCTGGGTTGAGAACTTGGATCTTCGTTCATGTACTTAGTTCTTATTTTTGGCTCTTAACTTTAGCTTTGTTCTATTCTTGTTCGGTTCCCAAAGACACTCCCTATAGGATTTACGGTACAAGACATGAACCTGACAACCTATATCCAATTCTTCATGCGTTCTAAGCGATATAGTCTGAAGGGCTTCATGCGCTCCCTACGATATATTCTGAAAACCTATGGCGCCTAAGACTTTTTGTTTAAGCTGCATAGTCTGAACACCACACCCAAGACTTTATACTTTTCAAGTGGTGTAGTGTGACACCTGCATCTAAGCCTTCTTATTCAAACTTCAAATATATTTTTATTCACGTATCAAATATAATATTTTTCTCTTTTAATATATTTAAGATATTAAATATTAATTTGAATCCTTCACATTATTATATATATATATATTTATATTTAACCTAAATAATATATTAAATGTTAATTTAAACCTTTTAAATTAAATATATTTTTTTCTATTTATTTAATATATTAAATATTAATTTGAGCACTCCGTAATGAATCTAATATATTAAATATTAATTTTAATGGTTCAAATTTTTATTTCAATTTAATGGAACTTTAAGTATTACTATGAAAAAGTACAATCTTATAGACCCATAAATTATAAACTCCATTTTTTATGGATTTTATGGGATATGGATTTTATGGATCCACAAAATTGTTCATAATTACAACTCGGTCAAAAGTCCATTTTACCATTGTAATTACATGTTTCACCTTACCTTTAAGTTCACTCGTTCTCTAATGAACAAATTGCTTATGATCTAATCATAAACCAAATCCCTCTCTAGCTAATGAGAGAATGATTCCATTGTTCTATAGATAGAATATGATTGTTCTTTCTTATTTTCTTATAATAATGCATTTCAAATTGAAATGCGAAAGCTTATGTTATTCTCTATCTCTTAAATAGTGTGTGAAACCGGAGCATATTTTTTTTCCTGTGGATTTATGAATTATAAACAGGAAGGTTCCGTGTTTTTGTTATTAATGGAATTCAGTTAATGGTATTGAGTGTCTTAAAAGACCTATTTATGGGGTTCAAATTTAGAGTAAAATAAAAGATAATAATAATAAATAGGTAGGAGCAATCGTTCAATCTAGATCGGTTTGATTTTGGTCTTATTACAAGTTAGTGTAGCACCTCCGAAACTAGTCCAGCCCCCCGTATGAGCTTTTCTTTTTTCCTTTTTTTTTTATTTTTTTTATGCATCTACTGTATATAATTAGGGTCATTCAAGAGTTATGTGATAACAAAGGGAGTGGTGAGTATTTTTATACTCACCACTTTTGCCTTGCACAAGAATGGCCGTGACATCCTTCCCCACTCAATTAGTTGACGTCTCTGTCAACCGACTCTTCGTGAACTCAGTGATATAGGTTAAGGTTGACTTCAGGTCTCTCGACGTGCTTTCAGCTGATCTCAGCACTGAGGAGTCTCGTTTAATCTGCAAGGAACTATTGAAAACTACTTCTCGATTTGTTGACTCATGGTATCTTCTTTGTCCAAGTCTCTCCTACTTTTTTCGCTTGAAAATTCATCTTCTTTTCGTGAGTTCGTGTCGCTTCTTTCTCCTTGACGTCTTCTTGGTCGAGATAGAAACGTTTCAAGTTACTAATGTGGATAAAAGGGCTAGTCCGCATCCATGAGAACAATTAGATCCTATATGATGTCTTCTCGACCTTGTGGATAACTTCGACTTTTCCATAGTATTTTTGCACCAGCCTTTGATTCTAGTTTTGAACTTGGAGTTGATTTGTCCTCAATTTGATTAAAACTTTATCTCTGTCTTGAAATTCTCGTGGTCGACTCTTTTGGCCGGCTCTTTACATCATACACTTGGATGATATTTCTACATGAACATGTGTCTCCCTCCTTCGGCGGAGGTGTTGGCTTGGTGTTTCTCCCCAACACTTGAGTGATCACTAACAGCGGTCTTTGGGGTCTAATGGACCCGACTGTTAGCAAGTCATTTAGCTACTTGTAAAAGTTAGCTAGCTCAAGCATAGTCGTATGACATTCAATTGTGGTAGGCGATCTCGCTCCCATTATAACATTAATCTCATGACTTATATGTCCAGGTGAAGATAAATACTTTGTCTGATTTTCTTGTCTCACGTCGCAGTATTTATGTATCGAACGCGAGGCTTTTGTTTTGGTTGGCTCACTCGAGCTTTCCTCTTCAAATATAGTACAGACAACGAGCATAGGTTCATCAAGGCTAAGATCCTTTCTCAACTATAGTGTCAATATCCTTTTCACCCCTCCTAGCTAATGGGCGTTTGCCTAGATAATCGTCGGGTTGGACCTCATTGCTACTAAGCATTTTTCTAGGGGCATGGGAAAAACTTTGTGTTCTAGCAGGAAATCCATCCCTAAGACGATGTTGAAGTCGTCCATATTGACTTCACAAAGTTAGTTCGTCCAGTCCAAGTCTCCAGCTTAATCGGAGACTATCAGGTAAAGCTGCTGAATTGACGACCTTCATCTTTCTTGTGTCTCGATGTCAAAGGATAATCATATACTTTTCTTCAGTCTCCGTCATGAATTTGTGAGCGGCTCAAGAGTCGACAATATTTTTTCTGGCCACTATATGATTAACCCAAACATCAACATACATTAGACCGTGTTCCATTTGCTCTTATGTCTTTTCCATTTTCTTTTAGTGAGTAGACGAGTAATTTAGTATCTCAAGTTAGGGTGTTCAACTCTTTTGTTTCTAATTTTTCTTTACATGTGAAACAAGACGAAAAACCTAGGCTTTTAACTAGGACTGTTCTGGCTTTGAGGTTTCCACCACAAAGTCCTACCTCTTTGTTGGGAGGACTTGTATTCCTCTTCTCTTCCATCGAGTCTATCATTTCTCCCACTTTTGGGGGAGTTGGGTTGGTAATTCTCATTTCAATCACTTGCATACGTCTAGTTTCGTCTTATTTATTAGGGTTGTTCGATACTCAAATCAAATGGTCATTCAAAGGTAGCATAGGCCGTGAAAAGGTCTTGACTCTTTGTTCGTAGAGTTTGATTTTTGGCCATGGCTTCAGGCCCTCAACAAAACTGAAGACCATGTTTGTCTCGGACATATCACGAATATCTAACATAAGTCAGAAAACTACTTAACGTAGTCTTGGATACTACCAGTATGCCACAACTCTCTTAACATCCTTCTTGCAATTATCTCGGCATTCTCTAGGAAGAACTGAGAGTAGAGTTCTTGTGTCAAGCTATCCTGAGTGTCCATAGTACATCGACCATCTTGAATGTCCATGTACTTTGACCTCAAGCACAACTTTGCATCGTGGCTAGATGCATTATTGCCTACGTGACCTTCACTTCTTCTACCACGATATTTGTGGCTCGAAAGTACTGTTCGAGGTCGAAGACAACGTTTTTTAGAGCCTTGGCATCTTGAACCCCATAGAAGGGCTTGGGCTCTAGGACCTTTATCTTATTAAATTGTACTACACCCCTAGTTGGGGTTTGGTTCCCCACCACTCTCATGTGAGGTTTAATCTGGCGATTTGATCCCCCACTTCAATACTACCAGTCGAACGGCTACTCTCACATCTTCATAAAAATATGAGACCATTTAAACGATCGCTTGTTGGGAATTTTCTAAGCGCTTGATGTGTTCTTCTAGGGGCTCGACCCTAGTCATTAATTCATGGACAAGTATTGCCTCAAGGTGGCCTGCCATCTCATTGATCCTGTCGACTTTAGCCGCAATCTCATTCATGTGAGGTTCCAAAAGCCTTATTCCATTGGGAACTTCACTCATGCAGAGTAACTGTTCTTCGATTTCAGCTAATCGGTCGGCCTGGGACTTATCCAATTGTTTTGCAATAGACATGATTGTGTACTACTTTTCAAGATGTCGACTCGGCTCTAATACTACTTGACACAATCGCACTCATGCGGCAACAGGAAAGCGATTGTTCGACACTTGTTCTAACCTGCCGAACAAGTTAGTTGTAAAAAATTTAGACTTTGCGGACAACATCAGCATATGCTCGAGCCTCTGGTCATGTTTGCGAGAAATATTATAGAAAATGTGAACGAGGAAATAAATTTGAAAAAAATTGAAAGAATTGAAGAAAGCAACGTGATATGGCTATAAGCAAAGGAAGAAACATCACGACTTAAATAGCATATAATTAAGGGGAGAAAGAATTGACAACTAATCGCATCTCCCTATAGTATATTCGTGGCAGATGTAGACATGATTTTGGTGACTAGTCATACTCCTCGTATTGGCACAACATGAAATAGTAAAGGTTTGTCTAGGATGAAAGCATATAAAATGGATTTAGAACGGGAATGTGTCCATAGTCAACACGTCTTGGACAACCATGACCATGAACATGACACTCTACCGCCACAAACAGGTGTCAACTTGGTGCGTCTATTGTATCTACATTTGATAGAGTTTCATATATCATGTACTTTTTTTGTTTTACAATGTTTTTAATATATAGTGTTTGTATTTTAAATCATGTGAAATTTTATTGTAATTTTTATTATTTCAATCATACATAGTTGGTTAATTTCGACCTTGTTTTGGAAGCCTTGAAATTCTGGTTGTGACATCAAG
This sequence comes from Cucurbita maxima, assembly GCF_002738345.1. NCBI lineage: Eukaryota > Viridiplantae > Streptophyta > Magnoliopsida > Cucurbitales > Cucurbitaceae > Cucurbita > Cucurbita maxima. Next base: position 427,928 of record NW_019272089.1, on the reverse strand, counting down.
TTTTGTAACAGATGAAATATATATATATACACACATATATATCTAGACGTAGAGATCCCAAGATTTCTAGCGAGGTGTCGGAGATCTGACAAAACCAACTTCCACAACTCCTATAAAATGCTTCCACACGGCTGTCCATCCTCCAGAACTCACTTACAAGTTGAAAGAGTAAAATATAGAGAGGGAGGAAGACAACAAATGGTTTTAGGTTACATTGGAGTACAATGTAGGGGAGACCAAGATAGTCGATCCAACACCTGAGACGGACGACCCACGCTACAAGAGTAACAACCGACAACCCCGTGTACACAGAAGGTAAGCTACTCGCATTTTGAAGACATAGATATCCATGGATCTGTATTTGTAGGTATTTACGAGGACTTGTGATGTCGTGACAGTGGAAGAAAAAGCAAGCAGAAGGCTATGTCATTCGAAATTCGAACGGAAGAACGACGTCGGAGAACATTCGCGTGATTATCGGGTGAAGAAGGAGTCCATCGGATCCGAATCTGGGTCAAACACCCACCCTAGTAGCCCTTGCATCTAGCGACGACCGTCTACAGATTAAGCCCAATCGACCTACAACAACCCGCAACTCAAGCCCATTAGCCATTAAGCGTGTTTGCAAACTCACGGCCCAAATGCAAACAATCCAAAAAGGTAACCTTGAGAGTGACTCGAGACCCGCGCATGAACCCGATTAGTTACCCATGCGCGCGTTAGCTCCCCCTACCAACATGTGTCCTGTCCTCAATCATCAGGCTCCATTGGCACGGCTTGGTGGCTTCTCAGCTCAAATACAACTTATCCGACTCGATTTAGCGTTTTTGACATCGTTCCCTACGTTTTGGACCCTCTCAGAGCTATATTGACCTTATTTGAAGAAATCAAGGTTAGTATAATGTCCAATTTCCCAATTCAAGTTGAATTAAGTTAGGAAATACTAATTGCTAAAAAAAATTAGGTGAATATTCTAATAGGGTGAAACACCTCGATGATACTTGGAATAAGTTCGAAGGACGAAATCAAGTATTCAAGTTTAGAGAGAACGTCAACTAAAGCCAACCAAGTAAGTGATCTTTCTATCCGCTCGGTTGGAAGACTTGCCTTATGTATGATGGCACGTGCCTAGTGGCCCTTGCACATGTCATGTAGGCATATATAATATGATGATGGTGTGACTTTAAATGATATGATGATGTTATGACGTTATGATGTGAATTTATATGATATGATGATGTATTATGATAATGATATGATGATATGATGATGTGAATTGATGTATTATGATGATGTTACGATGTTATGATGATGATGCATTATGACATGATGATATAAGATGTATAATGATGATATCTCATATTATGATGATATGCATGTATGAGATGCCATGTTACATTATGATGAAGAGTTTCCTAACACACAACTTAAATGATGTTATCGATGATGAATGTATAAAGGTTTATGCATGCATGTTACTTAGAAGTAATATGTGAAGGATGTATAGGGTTGTGTCATAGAAATGATTTAAGATGAAAATTATCGTGACCTCACGCATATTGTATGCTTATTTACGTCAAGTTACTTCCCCTTTTTATGATGATAACTGTAGATGCATACATTATAATGATGATGATCATCATCATGCTTTGTATGATACTCGAGGGTTTGTTATACCTTCGAACGTCTGGCTACAACCAACTAACCCGACTATGATGGGCCTAGGGGGTGTATGAACCGCCTGGTGGGCTCACACTCGCACTTGTGGGGCATGTGTAGGCAAGTACTACACATCCAATTTATCTAGATTGGAGGGCACCTCTATGATGGTTTTGAATGATAGGGTCCCTAATCATAAAGTTGCGTGTGTTTACATTCCCTGATACCCAATAGTAGGTCACTTACTAAATACTTTTTATTGAGTATTTTTTAAAATACTCAAGTCGTATGCAACTTCTATTTTTTTAGGTAAAGGCAAGGCACTCGTGTACGACTGATGACGACATTATAAGTAAAGACCATGACACATACAAAGGATCACTCTATTTAAATTTTTAGACTAATGTAGGTCGTCATTTTTTAATGTTAGTGAATGACATTGTTCTATGAATATGTTTTAAATGAATATTTCTGCTTAAGAGATTACATCATGTATATAATATAATAGCAACTTTGGGGAGTAGAAATGGCAAATTTTTTTTTTTTTTTTTTTTTTTTGTAAAGAAGGTTAGCACCCAATTTATTATAAATTTATTGCGTCACATATATATATATATTTTTTTCTTTGGTATGGTCGAAGGCGGAGATTACCGAAGCCCAACGGATAAATCCAATGGGCCCAACACCCTCTGAATCGGGCCCAATTCGTTTAATGCCCAAAAAAAGATTAGAACCTGACGACATTGGGTGTAATAATAAAAAATTAAAAAAACAAATCTGAAGCCTTTCTCTTATCAGAGCCAGGTTTCGATCCTGGGACCTGTGGGTTATGGGCCCACCACGCTTCCGCTGCGCCACTCTGATTTATTGTACATATGTTAAAAATTAAAAGTATTAAATTTATTTTAAATATATTATTTGGTTTTCCGTGTTTCGGTGGTTGATTGATGGACCCAAGTCAAACAACACACGTTCAAATCTAGCACCATGCGGATCCCTCGAGTTTTCACTCAGTTCAGGTTGTCCTATTCAGGCACAATTCACAGATCAGGCGAGCGTGGATAGGCAAGTTCGGGTTAATTTCTTTGAGACACAAGGTATTTTTCTTAGAATTTTTAGTAACTATATGCAAAGTTATTCAAGTCCAATGTTGGCAAAAAAAAAAAAAAAAAAAATCAACTTTCTTACGATTCTTCTAGGCTTTTCAGAACTCCTACCTCTGGTGCAGTTTGACTCTGGATTCCTTCACGAGAAATGTGTGAAAATACTTCAAGATCCACATACTAAAATTATATAGACTAATTCTGATATGAACCACGATCAAGAAATTTTCATACCTCAAGATCTAATTAAAAGGACGAGAGCCAAGAAGCTATAACAAACCTTATACACTTATATTCAAACTACAGTGAGCTCATCAAAGAAAATTCTAAAAGACGTTGGAGACCATACTTATATGTTGTGCAAAGTTGAGCTTCAAGAAAAAGATGAATTAAATGCACTTTAAGTAGTATTTAATGAACTCAGTTGAATTTATGAAACTAGTTCAAGGATGACTGTGAATGTTTGCATAATCCACCACACCTAAATGGTGTGAAAGTTATCTTATTTATAATCAAATAAATTACAAGGATATGGAAATAATAATAAATGGAAATAATAATAAATGGAAATATACCTATGATAATAAGGCAAATATTAGATATTTGCCTTATAATAAAATATCAAATATAATATATATGGTAAACTATAATTTATTACTAAATATCCTAAACACCCCACCGCAAGCTAAGCGTCATAATATATATGGTAAACTATAATTTATTACTAAATATCCTAAACACCCCACCGCAAGCTAAGCGTCGGATTTAAACGAACGTGAAGCTTGAATCTGAAAAATTCAAAGAGGTTGAGAAACACTTTTCATGAGATGCTAACAACCCAGTTCTTGGCCATCAAAAATTGCAGAGGAATTGCTGCTCAGCGGCGATGCTGCCTTGGCTTCGGCGAGAATATGTCTAACCCATGAAGAGGGATTGTCGCTTAGCGACGATGCTACCTTGGCTCTGGTGAGAATATTTCTAACCCCAAGAAGTAGAAGGGGAAACCTAGAGCAAGGGACAAAGACAATGTTGAAGCTGGAAGAGTCGCCACATTGGGCGAAGAAGCCAATTTTGGCAAGAAGGGCAGTCGGAAGAGTCGCCTCATTGGGCGAAGAAGCCAATTTTGGCAGGAAGGGCGATGGCAGCTTGGTTGGCGAATAGGCCAATGCGGCACCCAGATTCCGAAGGTAAATCTCTGCAAAAGGTTGATAGGTTTAGGTTAGGGTTTATGTGAAGGATGAAGGTTGATTGGGAAGAAAATGAGAGAGACTATATTGGCCAAGGGGAAAACCAATTTGGTTGGAAAAGGTGAGGTTGTATGTACAGTATGACGAAAGGTGATTTGGAGGTCAATAGGGTGGAGCCTAAGAGTAGTCAATTGGCTCCGCCTGCAGCAGCCATGAAGACTGCCCCTGCAGCGTCAAAGCCAGCAGGGGTGGTGGAGAAGAAGATTAAAGGATTCAAAAGCCATTGAAAAGAAAGGATTGGGTTGTTAAACCGAGAGGGCTCTGATACCATGTGAATGTTTGCATAATCCACCACATCTAAATGGTGTGAAAGTTATCTTATTTATAATCAAATAAATTACAAGGATATGAAAATAGTAATAAATGGAAATAACATTAAATGGAAAGATACCTATGATAATAAGACAAATATTAGATATTTGCCTTATAATAAAATATCAAATATAATATATATGGTAAACTATAATTTATTACTAAATATCCTTAACAATGACTAATAAGCACATTTCATTCCGCACTATTTAATTATAATTTAAATATTTGTTTGTCATATTTAACTAGTTTTAAATATAGAAGTTAAAGTTATATTGTAATCCACCTCGATTACCTCCTTAACTAACCATTTTAATAGGAAGGGTAAAGTATTTTTCATTTACTAGCCTATTTAATTTAGGAGTTACGTATAACATAGGAAACCTTCACATCATATTTTGGAATTAAGAATAGAATTTCTATTTTTAGCTTTCGTGAGAGTAAGTTTTTCTTTTCAAATTATATTGTGTAGTGATTTGAATCATTAGAAACGAGTTTTCTTTACTTTTAATCTTGATCATCAAGATAATTTGTTCCATACTTTTCCTTGGGTTCATTTCCATATCAAATTCCATAAAAAAAAACTTAAGAATTTTGTTGAAAACCCACGATCTAAAACCCAAAAACAACCTTTCTTTCTTCCTCGTTTCTTGACAAAATCGAACGAATAAAGTGCCAAGAATAAATCTCTTCAGCTTATTCAGAGTTTCATTTTTCATGTGTTTTGTTAAGGGCCTCTTGAGACCCAAAAAAAAAAAAATAATTATAATAGTATAAAAGGAAAATGACCATTTTGCCCTTCATTTGACTCGGACCTGCATTTATCTGATTTTTTTACTATTTTATTTTTATACTTTTTCTAGATTTTTTCTTATAGTTGGGAACATTTTTTTTTCTTTTCTACCATATCCTCAAATTCCACCTCTAAGACTCTCAATAAAATCCCAAGAGTTTATCTTAAATGAAGAAATCGAGAAAATTAATTCTCATTAGCGACACGGGCGGCATGTGTGGCCTAACAAACTTAAATATTGTGTGAGTTTTGTTTGGTTGTCGAAGGCAACTCTCCCCTAAGGTCCAATAAAGCCATAAAGTCCTGTGAAAAATGTGATTGAGGTTTGAGTTCTCTTCAGACATGTCATGAGCGTGTCAAACTCATGACACTGTGTATGGTTAAAAAAGTATGATTGTAACATTGGGCATTCGAGTAGGGCAAGTTTCGAATGATTTGGCTGTTGAGGCTAAAGTTCAGACATAAGTTTGGATTTTGAGTCATGCTCGAGTCTAAGCTAGTTTCACAAAATTCTTCTTCGTATATTAGATCTGTGTAATACGTAAGGGGTTATTTTATAGATAGTGACATATCGACTACTCCAGTTCATGAAGAGTTCTTATAGCAATTGGAAACTAGGAGATGTTGGATGAGTGATTGATGTGGAGAGAAGATTATTAACCACGTCGTTTGAATGGAAAAGAACACTCTTTTTTTTTGCAGTAGTTTATGGCTCCTCATTCAATTGATTTTTCATAATCGAGCATCCCCTTATGACGTGGACAATACATCTTTTCCCAGATACTTATAATATTTTCCACAAATAAAAAATCTCAACTCAGATATTTCAAAAATAATAACTATTTAAATAAAGTCACTTTATCCGAGTGGTTAAGGCGTGTACCTGCTAAGTACATGGGGTTTCTCAAAATTAGAAGCCTTTCTCTTGTATCAAAGCCAGGTTTCAATCCTGGGACCTATGGGTTATGGGTCCACCACGCTTCAACTACGTCACTTTGTTTAATAAGTAGTAGAATCATTGGTTGACTTTTGATAAGCTTTCTAATTCTGAATTTAGAAATGTGAAGAATTACCTCGGTCTAAGAATCAAAGGTTGAAAGTGGCTAGAACGTATAGAATCATTAGTTGACTTCTGATAAGCTTTCTAATTTTGAATTTAGAAATGTGACGAGAAATGTATATTAAAAAATATATATTTAAATCATATTTCAATATCATACGATATTCATTTCATCAATGCGAAACTCAATCAAATTTTAAATATATATTTTTATCAATATTTCTAATATTATTGAAGGTTTGAAATATAATAAAGATGTTTTGATCGATTAAAATATTTTTTATATATTTAAAAAATCTAATATATTAAATATTAATTTGATTGCGTCAAATTAAACATATTTTAAATATAAACTATATTAAATATTATGTTTCAACCTTTTTTTTTTTCTCTCTCGGAGTAAATTTGCTTAAACTTGAAGTCCTTCTTGCAGGACACAGATGGTGTTTAAGAAAGGATTCGTTGAGGTATAGTAGGGAAGGAGTTGTGAGAGATGAACGGAGAGATGAGATGAGTTGTAACTACCCTAAATTTCTACTTACATAGACGGCTACTATTGTCCTGACGGAATCGTTTAAGCTTCAACATAAAACATAAATTTCATCTTAAAACAATGTCATGGACTTACGTGTTCGAAAACATCTTTAAAATGACACAACAAAATACTAAATGAAATAAATAAATGTTAAAATTAAAAACACCTAATTCTAACCTAAGTCTAACAAAATAACTATAACTACCCTTTGTATGTGTCATGGTCTCGAATTCAATGATGTTATCAGCTATAGAGAGGTGTCTTGCTTTTACCTGAAATAGAAGTAGCACGTGGGTAGAGTATATTATGAAATATATAGCAAGTGACCCCACTTTTGGGATTAGATGGAAGCACATACAATGATATCAGCTACATTTTCTTAAGCGGATATTCTGTATGTGTTAATTGGATGTGTATTTACTATTCTACACACGGTCTGCACGTGTGAGTATCGACCCACAAGTCGATTTGCACACCTCCTAGGCCCCTTTCATGGTTGGGTGAGCATTCTCTGGAGTTGTTGATGTCAGACACCCATTAGGCATAGCAACCATCACAATATTATGATAAACATAATGATCGTTTTTCTGCCTCATAGTGTATGCTTCCGTACGTCCCAACATTTTCATTCACTATCATCTAAAACAACCCCCTTCCGTTATCCTTCACATCATATCATTATTATAACTTTTCATGCAAATTTCGGGGTTTTGCATCATGTCGACACATTTTGTCATATATCATTCATATTATGCATCATGTCATATCATATATATTATATATATCATCAACCTATCATATAACAACATGAACTATATCGCTAGACGTGTTACACCATAAAATTTATCATATTATCAATACATCAGATCATAACACGTGTCATAACATTCTTATATCATCTCATAGTCACATCGTATCACGGACGTATCATGGACTTATAGTCATATAGTTTTATATAGATATCATAGTCATATTCTTTCATAAACATATCATATTCATATCGTTTCATAAATATATAATATTCATATCGTTTCATAAATATATTATAGTCATATCATTTCATAAACATACCATGGTCACATCATTTCATAAATCTATCCTAGCCATATCGTTTCATAAACATATCCTTGCCATATCATTTCATAAACATATCATAGTCATATCATTTCATAAACATACCATAGTCATATCGTTTCCTTAACATATCACACATATCAAGAATACAACACTTGCGGAACAACGAGGCACGTGTCTTCATACAAACATCAACTTTTATCCAAACTGATAGTAAGACCACTTACTTTGTTTACCTTAGCCAGCATTCTACCAATTTCGAGTACATTTTAATTTCGTCCCTCGAAGTTGCCCAAAGTATCGCCGATAGTTGTTTCCTATTAGAACATCCATCTTGTTTCGTTAATAACTTAAATTTCCTTAGCTCAAATTAACTTAATTCAAAAAATTGGACCTTATACTGACCTTAATTGTCTTAAACAAGGTCAGTTTCTACTTCGAAAGGGTCGGAATGTGGAACTGGTGAAAAATATCATTTATCGAGCCGAGAAGCCAAAGTCTATGTCGTTGGAGCCACCAAAGTTGAGCCGAGCTGACTGAGCTGTGTGAGCCGAAGGAGTCATTAGATGCAGGCGCGACACGAGGTAAATAGAGAAGGCGACGTGTGTGCAGGTCACAATCAGGTCGAGGTGCGGGTCGTCAAATCTCTCTCTCGGGCACCGATCACGTTTGTTCAGTGCAAGTTTGGGTCGTGTACGCCATCGGGCCACAAGTTATACTGCTATTGAGCCTAACTACTAGCTGTTGTAGGTGGGGCGAGGATTGTGCCCCGTTTCTGCTGGACCAATTCCTCAACTTGGCTGCAGGCAGAAACCTGACCCTGGATCTGACTCGATGGACTTCGTATTCCTTACTCGATTTCACGCGATCTTCGACGACATTTTCTCTCCTTCTAGAACAGTTTTCCGATGTTCTACTCCATAGTCTTCATCTACTGTGACCTCTTGCTTGGCCTTTCCTTCCCATTACATAATCAGCCTTTGTATATGCCTATACACATAGATCGGTGGAGATATGGGTTGCACGGATTCCCGAGGTCCAACAATGACAAGGAAATAAGTAAAGGTTCTTTGTGAAGGAGTAGTTTACCATGAGTATGTTCGGGGTCTTAGGTAGTTTATCATCCATCGTGTTTCGCTCGTCGTAAAAAAAAAAAAAAGGAAACTTTTCTCCCACATTCCTTAAGTTAAGAAATAGGAAGTTGGCTTCTAATATCAAAGGGAGGTCCCTCAATTCATTTTAGCATTACTCTTAAACGGTTTAAAGCCAATCGGAGAATATACTTGAGGTTAAATTCGACTTGGGTCTGGTACGTTCGGACCATTTTCTCCTAGTTTAAATTATTTGGAAGCGATTAAGGTTAGTACGACTACCTTTTAGCTAGAAATTTTTTGAGTCAAGTTTAAAGTATGTTATGCATAATTAGACTTAACTAGTTTAAATTATTTTATGTCAAATTAGATTTAGGTGGTTTAAATTATTAAGAGTAAGTTTAAATTATTAAGAGTAAGTTTAAATTATTTTAGGCAAAACTTTGTGAGTCAATTCCCATAGTAAAATTCTAATTTATGATGTTAGACTCCTTAAGCAGAATTAAATTTCAGAGAGCAGCATTAAGCTAGCATCAAAGGGTCATTGTAGCTTCGGCCTAGGCCAACCAAGTAAATAGTTTTACTATCGGCTCAGTCGGAAGACTTGCCTTATATATGATGACATGTGCCCAGTGGCCCTTGCATGTGTTATTTACGTTTTATCCTATATGATGAAGTTATATGATGTTATACGATGATGTTATAAGATGACGTTATATGATGATGAAGATGGTGTATGATAATATGATGACGTAAGTTGTATGATGATGAAATGGTTTAATATGACGTTGTTCCATATTAAGATGATGTGTGTCACGGTCATGCTCGTCCAGGGCGTGTTGTCCATGGCCGCATGCTCATGACAAGCCAAACCCTTGTCATGTCTTTTCATTCTAGTGTTTTTACTTTTCCATGGCCGCATGCTCATGACAAGCCAAACCCTTGTCATGTCTTTTCATTCTAGTGTTTTTACTTTTGTAGTTCTAGGGCGTATGACGCCTTAAAAATATCATGTCTAGGCCTGCCAGACATGAAATGCCTCAAAATGTACTATAGGGGATATGACTAGTTGTCAACTTCTCCCTACCCAAGGTTATATATTGTAAGTCGTTATCTCTCTCTTGCTTGCTTATATGTCTCTTTCAAAAATCTATCTTTCTAAAATCTCTCTCTGCTCTCGTTTTCTAAAACCTTCTTTTAAAACTGAGGCTAGAGGCTTGATCATACGTTGCTTGGTCGTAGGCGACGCAAGAACAAATTGGCTTAGCTCACTTGTCGTTGGAAAGTGAGTGTCACACAATCGCTAGTCCGCTGCCTTCAAAAGTGAGATTGTGTCAAGTGGTATCAGAGCTTTGTTAGCTCCGTGACATAGTAAAGACCGAAAAAATGTCGGCGATAAAGTCAACACCCAAAGCACAAGCGTTAGCTCCGTGACATAGTAAAGACCGAAAAAATGTCGGCGATAAAGTCAACACCCAAAGCACAAGCCAACCGGCTTACGCTAATAGAGGAGGAAATGCTGTTCCTCAAAGAAGTCCCTGACACCCTTCCACTTCCTGGAAGCCCGGGTGTCCGAATTGAGTGAGAAAGTCGTAGAAATCGACACAATGGGCAACCGCCTGGATGGGTTGTCAATCCCAGAACTGATGTTTCGAGTGACCTCGCTCGAAAATAGAGTTGCTCCTACGAGCAACCCAAAATAGTCTGGTAGTCTAGATAACTCTGTCGCACACAAATAAGGACGTGGCGAAGAGTTCGACGTGCTACAAAATACAATGATGAGCTTGTTCAATGGATTAGCTGATGAATTCAGAACAACAATCAATGACATCCAAGAAAGGATGGCCACCATGAGCACTCGAATTGAAGTGACCATGAAAGCTGTGGAGAATGTCACGGCTGGGCAAACTAATGCAGGATCCAACAAACTGAGATTCCCAGACCCTAGAGCCTTCAAAGGGAATCGGGACGCCAAGGAGTTGGAAAACTTCATCTTTGATGTCGAACAGTACTTCAAAGCCACAACGGCTTGTACCGACGAAGAAGGTGGCCGTAGCCTCAATGTATCTCATAGACGACGCCAAACTTTGGTGGAGTACGAAGGTGCAAGACATCGAGGATGGATTGTGCACCATCGACTCGTGGGAAGACCTCAAGAAAGAGTTGAGGGACCAATTCCTCCCCGAAAACGCAGGACATATGGCGATGGAGAAACTAGTAGCCTTGAAACATACTAGAGGCATACGGGACTATGTCAGACAGTTCTCAACCCTAATGCTAGATATCAGGGGCACATCAAAGAAGGACAAGGTGTTCTTCTTTATAAATGGGCTACAGTCGTGGGCCAAAACAAAGCTACATGAAAACAATGTCCAAACCCTAGCTACCGCAATGGACTGCACCGAGAGACTCCTAGACTAAGGGAACGAAGCGGGATCTCAAAGAAGAACGACACCGGCCCCAAACAATAGGGGCAAAACATACAAGCCACCAGGTCATCGAAATGGAAGCCCCAACAGACCGAACAGAGGTAGCGACAGACCAAGCGGATGGACGAATAGACCTCCTCATAACAACCAAGCAAGGACATCTCGAGGACCTTACCATCTAAGGAACCACCCGACGATGCCTCTACATTGCATACTGTGTAAAGGTCCCCACAAAGTATCATACTATCCTCATCAGGCCTCTCTCACTGCGCTCCAAGTGTCCATTCAAGAGAGCAATGATGTAAGGATCTAGACTATGTTAGACAAGAAGGAAGATCAAGACAACCCTCGAATGGGCGCGCTCAAATTCTTGTCAGCCCTCCAACGAAAGGTCGAACCAAAGGAGATAATAGAGAAAGGGCTCATGTTCATAGATGCGACAATAAATTCTCGACCGAGCAAGAGCACTCTAATAGATTCAGGAGCGACCCACAACTTCATCGCCGATCAAGAAGCCCAGACTCACCGTAGGAAAGAACCCTGGGAAAATGAAAGCTATCATCTCCGAGGCCTTGCCTATTGTGGGAGTTTCCAAAAGAGTCCTCTTCAAAATAGGGGATTGGACAGGAGAGCTAGACCTTATCGTAGTTCGCATGGATGACTTTGACGTGGTACTTGGGATGGAGTTCCTCCTGGAACACAAAGTTATCCCAATGCCACTGGCGAAATGCTTGGTGATCACCGACCGTAACCCCACAATAATACCTGCAAGCATCAAACAACCAGGTAATCTTCGAATGATCTCGGCCATACAATTGAAAAAAGGACTCGCACGAGAGGAACCTACATTTATGGCCATACCATTGATGGAAGAAGCGACCATTGAAGAAACTGTCCCAAATGAAATCAAAGAGATACTAAACAACTATGCCGACATAATGCTAGAGAGCTTACCCCAAACATTACCACCTCGTCGAGGCATTGATCATGAAATCGAACTCCTCTCCGGGGTTAAGCCGCCAGCGAAGAACGCATACCGGATGGCTCCGCCCGAGCTAGCCGAATTGAGGAAACAACTGGATGAGTTGTTGACGGTGGGATTCATTCGCCCGGCGAAGGCACCTTACGAAGCCCCCATACTGTTCCAGAAGAAGAAGGATGGGACGTTGCATCTGTGCATAGACTATAGAACCTTAAACAAGGTGACGGTACGCAACAAATATCCACTGCCAATAATATCCGACTTGTTCGAACAAATTCACGGGACCAAATACTTCACAAAGTTGGACTTACGATCAGGGTATTACCAAGTACGTATTGCCGAGGGGGACGAGCCCAAGACGACGTGTGTAACAAGATATGGGGCCTTCGAATTCCTAGTAATGCCCTTTGGCTTGACAAACGCCCCAACTACTTTCTGCACGTTGATGAACCAAGTTTTCTACGAATACTTGGATCAGTTCATCATAGTATACCTCGATGACATAGTTGTTTACAGCACAACCCTAGAGGAACACAAAGTACACTTGAAGCTGGTGTTTGACAAGCTGCGGCAGAACCAACTGTATGTTAAGTAAGAAAAATGTGCCTTCGCACAAACATGCATTAACTTCCTTGGACATGTCGTCAAATGTGGACAGATTAGTATGGATAGTGATAAGATCAAAGCTATCGAAGAATGGAAAGTTCCTACTTCCGTATCCGATGTGCGGTCCTTCTTCGGATTAGCCAACTACTATAGAAGGTTCGTCGAAGGGTTTTCATGACGAGCCGCCCATTGACAGAGCTATTGAAGAAAGACCACACTTGGTCGTGGTCAAATAATTGCCAATGACCTTTGAAGATCTGAAAACAACCATGACGAGGGGTCCTGTCCTCGGGTTGGTAGATGTTACAAAGCCATTTGAAATAGAAACAGATGCTTCCAACTTTGCCCTAGGTGGGGTCCTTATTCAGGAAGATCACCCCATCGCTTACGAAAGTCGAAAGCTTAACGATGTCGAACGAAGATACACAGTCTCCGAGAAAGAAATGTTGGTTGTAGTCCATTGCCTACGAGTCTGGAGATAGTATCTCTTGGGATCGCAGTTTGTAGTGAAGACGGATAACAGCGCCATTTACCACTTCTTCGATCAACCAAAATTGACGGTAAAACAAGCCCGATGGTAGGAGTCGTTGGCCGAATTCGACTTCAAGTTCGAGCACAAAGCAAGAAAGAGTAATCAAGCAGCCAACGCACTGAGTCAGAAGGGCGAACATGCGGCCCTGTGCATGTTAGCCCATATTCACTCAAGTAAGATCGATGGATCGATGCGCGACATCATCAAAGAACATTTACATAAAGACCCATCGGCCAAAGCCGTCGTCGAACTAGCTAAAGCTGGGAAAACACGACAGCTTTGGGTTGAGGGAGACCTTCTGATGACAAAAGAAAACAAATTGTATGTCCCAAGAACGGGAGAATTGAGGAAGAAGCTCATTCAGAAATGTCATGATAACTTATGGGTCGAACACCCTGGGTGGCAAAGAACATACGCCCTAATAAGAAAGGGGTACTTCTAGCCAAACATGCGAGACGACATCATGCAATACACCAAGACATGCCTCATCTGTCAACAGGACAAAGTCGAGAAAGCCAAAGTCTCAGGACTCTTGGAACCTCTGCCTATGTCAACAAGACCCTGGGAAAGTGTGTCTCTGGACTTCATAACACACCTCCCAAAAGTCGGGGAATATGACGCCATCTTGGTTATCGTAGACCGATTCTCAAAATATGTGACGTTCGTCCCCACTCCCAAATTATGCTTGGCTGAACTCACAGCCCAACTATTTTTCAAACACATTGTAAAGTTATGGGGCGTTCCGTCGAGCATCATCAGTGATAGGGATGGTAGATTCATTGGGACATTCTGGACTGAGTTATTCGCCTTCTTGGGAACAACCTTAAACATCTCCTCGAGTTATCACCCTCAAACCGATGGACAGACAGAAGGGTTCAATTGATTGCTCGAAGAATACTTACATCACTTTGTCGACGCTTGCCAAAAGAACTGGATACAACTATTAGATGTCGACCAATTTTGCTTCAATTGTCAAACAAGCTCATCTATGGGAAAAAGTCTCTTCGAAATTGTAAGTGAACGACAACCGGCCTTACCCCATATTATTGATCATCCTTATGCAGGAAAAAACCCTCAAGCTCAAAACTTCACAAGAGAATGGAAGCAGGCAACAGATATAGCCTGGGCATATTTAGAGAAGGCTCCCAGGCATATGAAAAAGTGGGCAGACAAGAAGCGTCGCCCCCTTCAATTCCGAACAGAAGATCAAGTTTTCATCAAGCTGAAACCAGAACAGATCAGATTTTGCAGCCGAAAGAACCAGAGACTAGTTCGAAAATATGAAGGCCTGGTTGAAGTCCTTAAAAAGATCGGGGCTACCTCCTACCGAGTTGCACTACCTGCATGGATGAAAATCCACCCAGTAATTCATGTGAGCAACTTGAAGCCCTACCACCTTGACCCCGACGACGACCAACGAAATTCAATCACAAGACCGAGCATCGGTCTGAAACAAAAAGAAACCAAAGAAGTAGAGGAGATCCTAGCCGACAGGATTAGAAAGATAGGAAGACCTGTACAGACGATTCGTGAATTCCTTGTCAAATGAAAGAATCTCCCTACAGAGGAAACCAGCTGGGAATGCGCCGAAGATCTGAACTCCGCCGCCACCCACATCGCAAGGTTTGAAAGTAGTCGGACACGTATATTATGATGATGATGATCATCATCATGCCTCGCATGACACCCCAATAGTGGGTCACTTACTAAGTATTTCTTAAAATACTCAAACTGTATGCTACTTTTATTTCAGGTAAAGGCAAAGGCAAAAGCATGACAGGTGTATAAAATAGTAGTATTTTATTTTCTTAGACTTAGGATAGTATAGAGCATTTATACTTTTTAATTGTTTTATTTATTATTTTTTTATGTTGTTTTAAAATGTTTTCGAACACATAAGTCCATGGGAGTGTTTTAAGATGAAGTTTGTGGTATATGTTTAAGTTTCAAATTATTATTTCCGCACAAATAAGTATGTTATGTATACAATATCGACTTTAGATTATCATAAATCTAGGGTCGTTATAGCGAGGGGTGTCGAAGATGTAGCTTCGTGGTTGCATGGAGCGTGTTCCTATGGAGTTGCCCAAAAATTCCGACGACTCGCCAGAATTCTCGGGATTTCTGGTGAGTTTTTTTCTTCTTTTTTGTATCGTTACAACAGTTATCCTTTATTATTATTATTATTACTAGTTAATTTATTTTCTTTATTTTTATATTAATTTTTTTTTAAAGGATGGTTTCATTTACATAATTTTCAACATAAATATATAAAATTGATTAATTAAACTTTTTAATTAATTAATTTTCATTCATTTATTGCACGTCACTCCATTATCGACCTAGAGTTGCACTCTTATACAGTAGATGACAAGTTTAATCATAGACATAATCATTATAGGCAAGTTAACCATTCAGGAGTTGTTTGTAATTATAGCTGTGTCATCTTTCATCTTAAGTACCATTGAACTTCCAACGAATAATCAAATCCATATCGAGCTAGTGAGATGGTGGTGCCCCATTGTTCATGTACCAAATTAGCTTTTAAAGGATCTACTCATCGTCAAGGTTAGGTTCTCATTTCTTTATTTGGTTGAGCCTCTAAAATGGTAAACATATTAAATTGTCTACGAAAGTCATTATCATCCATGTTAAGTACAACCTTCACAGACAAGAGTTTAGAAGTCAATTTACGAATTTATAAATAAAGATTAAATTTTTAGTGATCTAATATTGTATAAACTTATTATATAAAATACCCCTACTTGCATGTCTACACATGAACTATTTGAATCAAACCATTCGTAATAATTGCAATGTGGGTTGTATCAATAATGTTACTAAGATAATGCACTCTGCGTTATCCATATACTATAGACCCTTTGGATTATTACATAAACATTATCATCTCATATTACAACCACTTACTATTTCAAGATTACATCGTAGACTAGTCTACAAGATCTCTAACCTAGAGTTCTGATACCAACTATAACGATCTTAGATTTCAGCTACCTAAGGTCGTTACTGTCATCTTAATCTAAGTTCATATGTGGAATATAACTCTTAAAAAATTATCGTTAAAATCATAACTTTAGAATAAACATAACTTCATCATTGAAAACACTGTCATAGTCTTACATGTTGAAAACATAATTCAGAAATGGAATTAAAAACGATAATGAAATTAATTGAAAACATGAAATGCATAACAACTTATTCTATCCTATGTCTAGGAAATTAAATATGCTACTAGCCTATGCATGTGTCATGGTCTCTGATTTGCGATGTCGCCATCAACCATACAGGAGTGCTTTGCCTTTGCCTGAAAAATGATGTAGTACATGGCCTGCGTATGTCAACTATAGGGGCCATGTAAAGATGTAAACACATGCAATAATGCTCTAGGGACCTATCATTAAAACATCGTAAGGGTGGCCTCCAGTCCAAACTGAATTGGATGTGCAGTACTTCCCTACACACGACCCACACGTACGAGCGTGAATCCCTAGGCAGTTCGTACCCCCGTGGAACGAACTAATCTATGCACAGACGCAACGTCCCATCCTTCTTTTTCTGAAATAGTACGGGGGCTCCATAAGGTGCTTTTGCCTAGTGGATGAATCCTGCCGTCAACAATTCATCTAGTTGTTTCCTCAATTCGGCTAGCTCAGGGGGAGCCATCCAATATGCGTTCTTCGTTGGGGGTTTAACCTCGGGAAGAAGTTCAATTTTGTGATCAATGCCTCGACGTGGTAGCAATGTTTGTGGTAGGCTCTCTGGCATTATGTCAGCGTAACTGTCTAGTACCTCCTTGATTTCGTCTGGGATAGTTTCCTCAGTAGTCACTTCTTCCATCAGTGGTATAGTCATAGATGTAGGTTCCTCTTGTGCGAGCCCTCTTTTCAATTGTATGGCCGAGATCATTCTAAGATTACCTAGCTGCTTGATGCTTGATGCTTGCAGGTATTACTGTGAGATTGCGATCGGTGATCACCAAGCATTTCGCCAGTGGCATTGGGATAACGTTGTGTTCTAGGAGGAACTCCATCCCAAGTACCACGTCAAAGTCGTCCATGCAAACTACGACAAGGTCCAACTCTCCTGTCCAAGTCCCTAATTTGAAGGGGACTCTTTTGGAAACTCCCACAATAGGCAAGGCCTCAGAGTTGACAGCTTTCATTTTTTCAAGGTCCTTTCCTATGGTGAGTCCAAATCTTCGGGCTTCTTGATCGGCGATAAATTTGTGAGTCGCTCCTGAGTCTATCAAAGTGCTCTTGCTCGGTCGAGAGTTTATTGTCGCATCTATAAACATGAGCCCTTTCTCTACTATCTCCTTCGGTTCGACCTTTTGTTGAAGGGCTGACCGGAATTTGAGCGCGCCCATTCGGGGGTTGTCTTGATCTTCCTTCTTGTCTAGCATAGTCTCGACTCTTGTGTCGTTGCTCTCTTGGATTAACACTTGGAGTGCAGTGAGAGAGGCCCGATGAGGACAGTAGGACACTTTGTGGGGGACTTTACACAATATGCATTGTAAAGGTGTTGTCGGGTGGTTCCTTTGAGGGTAGGGTCCTCGAGATGTCCCCGTTTGGTTTTTCTGAGGAGGTCTAGCTGTCCACCCGCTTGGTCTGTCTTACCTCCGATTGGCCTATTGGGACTTCCGTTTCGGTGACCTAGCGGCTTATATGTTTTGCCCTCAGTTTTTGGGGCCTGTGTTGTTTTTCTTTGGTAACTCGCCTCGTTTCCATAGTCTAGGAGTCCCTCGGCGCTGACAATTGCGGTAGCTGGGTCTTGGACCTTTTTCTCGTGTATTTTTGTTTTGGCCTACGGTTGTAACCCATTTATAAAGAACACCTTGTCCTTCTCTGATGTGCCCCTAATATCTAGCATCAGGGTCGAAAATTGTCTGACATAGTCCCTTATTCTTCCAGTTTGCTTTAGGGCTATTAGTTTTTCCATTGCTAGATGGTCTACGTTTTCAGGGAGGAATTGGTCCCTCAACTCTCTCTTGAGGTCTTCCCACAAGTCTATGGTGTACAATCCATTCTCGATGTCTTGTACCTTCAAACGCCACCAAAGTTTGGCGTCGTCTATGAGATACATTGAGGCTACTATCACCTTCATGTCGTCGGTATAAGCTGGTGTGGCTTGAAGTACAGTTCGGCATCAAAGATGAAGTTCTCCAACTCTTTGGCATCCCGGTTCCCTTTGAAAGGTCTAGGTTCAAAAAACTTCAGTTTGTTGGATCCTATATTAGTTTGCCCAGCCGAGACGTTCTCCACGGCTTTCATGGTCACCTCGATTCGGGTGCTCATGGTGGACATCTTTTCTTGCATGTCATCGATCGTTGTTCTGAATTCGTCAGCTAATCCATTGAACAAACTCATCATTGTAGTTTGTAGCACGTCGAACTCTTCGCCACGTCCCTCCTTGTGTGCGACAGAGCTATCGAGGCTACCAAACGGTCTTGGGCTGCTCGTAGGAGCAACCTTTTCTTCGAGTGAGGTCACTTGAAACATCAGTTCTGCGATTGGAAACCCATCCAGGCGGTTACCCATTGCGTCGATTTATACGACTTTTCCACTCAATTCCTTCACCCGTGCTTCCAGGAAGCGGATGGTGTCAGGGACTTCTTTGAGGAACAACATTTCCTCCTCTATTAAAGTAAGTCGGTCAGCTTGTGCTTTAGGTGTCGACTTTGTCATTGACATGTTCTCGATCTTTGCTATTTCACGGAGCTTACAAAGCTCTGATACCACTTGTCACAATCGCACTTTTAATGGCAGCGGACTTGCGATTCTGCAACACTCATTTTCCAACGACAAGTGAGCTAAGCCAATTCGTTCTTACGTCGCCTATGGCCAAGCGACGTATGCTCGAGCCTTTGGCCTCGATTTTAAGAGAAGGTTTTAGGAAGCGGGGGCAGAGAGAGATTTTCGAAAGAGAGATTTTTGAAAGAGACGTTATATAAGCAAGCAAGAGAGAAATAACAATGGCTTACAGTATATAATCTTGGGTAGGGAGAAATTGACAACTAGTTGTATCCCCCAATAGTACATTCTGAGGCATTTCATGTCTGACAGGCCTAGACATGATATTTCGAAACGTCATACTTCCTAGAAATATAAAAGTAAAACACTAGAATATGAAAAGACATAAAGGGTTGGACTTGTCATGGACATGCGGCCATGGGCTGCCTTGGATGAGCATGACCGTGACACCTGTGGCACGCCGGAACCTTTTGGCTTGTACTACTTTATTGCTTTCTTTATTGCTTTCTTTTACTACTTTCATGTTATATTATTTCTTTCTTGTTTTCTTTAAGAGTATGACTTTTCGGCGATGTCATGGCTACGCCTGGTAGACATGAAATGCCTCAAAATGTACTATAGAGGGGATATGACTAGTTGTCAACTTCTCCCTACTCGATAGTTATATGCAGTAAGCCATTGTTGTTGCCTTTTTGCTTACTATAGGGGGATAGGCTAGTTGTCAACTTCTCTCTCTCTCTCTCTTGCTTTCAAAACTCTTTTTCCAAAACCTCTCTTCCCCACTTTCTAAAATCTTCTCTTGAAATCGAGACTCGAGGTTTATATTCACATTGTTCGACTGCAGACAACGTAACTCAAAGTAGGCTTGACCCACTCAGTGTTGAGAGTGAGTGCCGCATAATCGCCAAATCCTCTGCCTAGAAACCGCGATTGTGACAGTTGGTATCAGAGCTTAGTTGACTCCAAAGTGACAGGTAGACATGTCTTCGACTAAACAGTTGAACAAGTCCCACGTTGACAGATGAGTCGAAATAGAAGAACAAATGCAATACTTGCAGGAAGTTCCTGACAGTATTTGATCTCTAGATGAGCGAGTGAAAGAACTTGCTGACATTACCCTCGCCATTGACGCTATAAAGGGTCAGCTGAATGGGTTACCCATTCAAGAAATAATGTATCGAATGTAAAACCTAGAAAAAAAATAACAAAGAATGGTGGTTTCGAGTGAGGAGACAGCTCGACAGGCTCTGCTGGCCTGATTGAAGAGAGAGTCCATAGACTAGATAGCTCCCAAAAAGCAATGTTTCAAATGGTCACCGAACTATCTGAAGATGTGAAGGCAGCCTTCGACGTAGTCAGGGTAGAAATGGCGGACATAAGTGCTAAAGTAAACGTTGTCGTAAGGGCAGTGGAGAACCAAACCCCTACCCAGGGGACAACGCGACCCAACAGGGTCAAACTTCCTGAACCCAAGCGCTTCTCTAGGGCTCGGGATGTCAAGGTCTTAGAGAACTACATCTTTGACCTTGAGTAGTACTTTAAAGCAACGGACACTAAGACATAGGAAAAAAAGATTACTGTGGCCACCATGCATCTAGCTGAAGATGCGAAATTGTGGTGGCGGTTGAAGTATGTGGACATCAAAGAGGGCCGATGCACAATAGACACTTGGGAAAGACTAAAACAGGAGCTTTGGTCTAAATTCTTCCCAAAAAATGTTGAGATCATGGCCAAAAAGAAATTACGTGACCTTAAACACACGAGTAGCATTTGAGAATAGGTAAAACAGTTCTCGTTACTCATGTTAAACATTCGACAGATGTCTAAGCTAGATAAGATCTTCTAGTTCACAGAAGGACTGAAGCCATGAGCGAAGTCTAAACTATATGAACATGACATAGAAGATCTCTCCACGGCCTATGCTATGGCCGAGCGACTATTCAACTTGAACAACGAACAGTCCCAAGAGACAAGGCGAAACTAAGCCTCCTCAAGTGGAGGTAATAACAACCACACCTCTAATCCCTTCAGAATGGGAGGAGGAGACAAACCGAGGATCGGAGGAGTTGAGACAAGACAACCCTAACAAGGGACTGGCGTCTTAGGCAAAGGGCCTCACAATCAATCGATCACCTCTTTGTTGTTTCCTATGTAAAGGGAACCATAGGGTGTATGAATGTCCAAAGAGGGCGTCACTACAAGCGATTCAAGCCACATTAGACACAGACGCGGTTGAATCCAAGGGCAAAGAAGCCGAGAAAGTGCTGAACTAGAAACACCCTAGATGGGAGCCCTGAAGTTCCTATCCGCACTTCAAAAGAAGACAAGGGAACAAAGAGAGCTGATTGAAAAAGATCTCATGTATGTGGAAGCGTGGGTGAATCACAAGTTGGCCTAGAATACGATGGTCGATTCAGGAGCCACCCACAACTTCATGACCGAGACGGAAGCAAATTGGTTGAACATCAAATGGCATCGAGACTGAGGAAAGATGAAGGCCATCAACTCTGTGGCCTTATCGATTCTTGGAATAGCAAGGAAGACGACACTTAAGTTGGTTGGGAACATGGAGTAGCTTAGTGGACTTTGTAATCGTCAAAATGGATGAATTTGATGTGGTACTCGGGATGGAATTCCTTTTGGAACATAAGGTGATTCCGGTACCCTTGGCCAATTGCCTAATCATAACAGGGTCAACTCCAACTGTTGTTTAGACAAGAATCAAACAGTTTGATGGAATCAAGATGATTTCGGTTCTCCAACTTAAACGTGGTCTTGCACGTAATGAACCAACATTTATAGCCATTCCAATGGTGGAAACTGAAAGAACGGTTGACATTGTTCCTTTAGAAATATAACGTGTACTAGAAGAGTACTACAAAGTAATGCTAGAGAGTCTACCAAAAACCTTACCACCTCGTCGAGGCATAGACCACGAGATTGAACTGATACTGGGGACGAAACCCACGGTAAAGAATGCTTATAGAATGGCTCCACCCGAGTTAGCAGAGATACGAAAGTATCTGAATGAACTACTCACTACCGGATTCATTAGACCTGCGAAAGCCCCCTACGGAGTGTTGAAAATAAACTTAAATGAGAGAGGAAATAAAAAAGAAAGAATGTAAACTTAAATGAGAGAGAGAAAAAGCAGTTATTATTAATTTTGGTTTTCAAATTCATTCAAAAGCGAAATGTATTTTAGGAAGGGAGAGCTTATGGGTGCATTAGTAAAACTTATAAATAGGCCTTATTTCTAATTTTAATAGGAGAGCAAGTAGAGCGAGAATCATGGAGCAATTGTAATAGAAGAACAAGTAGAGCAAGAATCAGGGAGCAATAAGAAAAAAAAAAAGCAGTGCACAAAATGTAATAGAAAAAGGCTTTTGAGAATTCTTTGTCTCCATGTCTCTCCCCTCTCGACACTCCCTTCAAAGTTTTCGTGAGAGTTATCTAAACGAGTTAGTTTCAGAGCGAGCGTTCATTTTCTACAAGTTAGTATCAGAGCAGCTTTTAATTTCTACTAGTTGGTATGAGAGAAAATTTATTTTCTACATGGAGCCCTAATGTTATTTTAGAAGAAGAAGGATGGGAGTCTTCGCCTAGAATGGACTATCGTGCCCTAAACAAAATCACTGTCATGAATAAATACCCTCTCTTCATCATTACCGACTTGTTCGATCGACTACATGATGAAAAGTATTTCTTGAAACTCAACCTAAGGTTAGGGTATTATCAAGTTAGGATTGTTGAGGACAGATGTCCCAAAACGACTTGCGTCACTAGATATGGGTCCTTTGAATTCCTAGTGATGCCTTTTGGGTTGACTAATGCCTTGGCCACATTCTGCATCTTGATGAACCAAGTCTTCCATGAGTATCTCAATAAGTTCGTGGTAGTCTATTTGGATGACATAGTGGTCTACAACTCCACCGTGGAAGAGCATGAACACCACCTACGGTTAGTTTTCAAAAAGCTGAGAGAACACCAACTATATGTGAAGAGAGAAAAAATGCGCGTTTAAACAACAACGATTCAACTTCCTTGGACACATAATAGAAGCAGGCAAGGTAGGTATGGAAGAGGAGAAAGTCAAAGTCATCAAGGAGTGGAAGACCCCCTCCTTAGTGACAAAAGTGCGCTCTTTCCTTGGGTTGGCAAATTACTATTGGCGATTCGTGGAAGGATTCTCAAAGCGTGCAGAGCCCTTGACCGAACTACTAAAGAAGGAAAATAAGTGGAGATGGACTTCAAAGTGTCAAGAAGCGTTTGACGACCTTAAAAACGCCATGATGGAAGGGCTAGTTTTAGGGATTGCCGATGTGACGAAACCTTTCGAAGTCGAGAAGGATGTCTCATACTTCGCCCTAGGGGTGTCCTACTATAGGAGGGACACCCCATTGCATACGAGAGCCAGAAGCTAAACAATGCAGAAAGAAGGTACGCAGCATTCAAGAAAGACATGCTGGCAGTGGTCCACCGTTTACGATCTTGGAGACAATATGTAATGACCCAAAATTTTCTACTTAATTTAAGGTCGCTACTGTATATGTACCATAAAAATTGAATGCAAAAGACTTCATTTAAATTCCATAAAACATAACCTTTATCTTAAAACACAGTTATGGACTTATGTGTTTCGAAAACATCTTTAAAACGACACAATAAAAGACTAAATAAAATGAATAAAAGTTTATGTTAAAAACATTCTATTCTAGCCTAAGTCTAAGAAAATAAATACCACTATCCTATGCATGTGCCATGGTCTCGAGTTGGGATGCCGTCGTCAGCCGTACAGGAATGGGCCTTAACCGAAAAAATGTAGTAGCACATGGCTTGAGTATTTAAAGAAATACTTAGTAAGTGACCCCACTATTGGGGTTAAATGCAACAATCACATGCAATGAGAAGATGAGACCTATCTTTCATTCCGTTTTCCCTACAGTGTTGTCCTAACGGGTAATTTTGAACGTGTATCATATACTCTACACACAACCCATAAGTTCGAGTGTGGGTTCACTAGCTAGTTCGCACACCGCTGGTCCACTTTCCTCCCCACTTCGACCGGTACCTGAAAAAAAGAAGGAAAAATAGGGTGAGTATAAAAATATACTCAGTAAGCAACCTACTTGTAGGCTCTTAATCGCATCCAAGTTTAGAAGAGAACCACCAACTATACTCTAGACCCTAGAGTTTCAATACTCTCAGTACACAGATCGGGGAGGAAGAACTTAACCTTTGAAGCGGTATTTCAGTGTTTGAGGATGAGGTGCTCCCTCATAACTACATGTACCCCTCGTACAACCCAGCTAGAACTAGTCACTGCATGGTCAACGTCCTTCCACAGGACGGACCCATCATGCAGGCGACCTTGACCCACTCGCGTGATCAACATCTTACCATAAGATGGATCCCCATGTAGAGTAGTCGATCTACCACTGAGTAACACTTCCCTAACAGGCGTCTCGCCAAGTTCAACAGTACCACACTGGAGTAGGAAGAAAAGAGTAACACCTCCCTAATAGGCGTCTCGCCCAACTCAACGGTACCATACTGAAGTAGGAAGGGAAGAGTAACATCTCCCTAACTGGCATCTCGCCTAGCTTAACGGTACCACACCGGAGTAGGAAGGGGAGGGTAACATCTCCCTAACTGGCGTCTTGCCTAGCTCAATAGTACCACACTGGAGTAGGAAGGGAAGTGGGGAATACTCGAACGCTAAATAGATATTATCGGCTAAGAGGTCATATCTTTACACCTCGAGGTCCTAATGTGGTTCTCTATATCTCAAGGGTAGTTAAAACTATTGAGTTAGGGGTCCTAGCTTCCAGATTCACTCAATCAAGACTTCCAAGTCCATAACAATCGAGGGTTAAAGGGTCTCTCCCTCAAAGCGTCTCTCACAACACCATGGACTGTAACATCAGGAGGGTCCCCTAACTAAACCCAACTCAATCCCTACAAGAGTTCACCATATGCGTAGCGCAACACTACAACTTATCAATCATATCATAAGTTCACACAATGATTCAACAGGAGTTTATGTATGATTAACAATGCATTTGATCATACAAGCTCAACGGGGCAGTAACATCCATCGACACCTAGAGCTCAGATACACAAATTATTCAAGGAAGTTCATGTATAATTAACAATGCATACAATCATACAAGCTCAACGGGGCGGTAACATCTCTCAATACCCGGAGCGCAGATACACAAATTATTCAACAGAAGTATATGTATGATTAACAATGCATACAATCGTACAAGCTCAGCGGGGTGGTAACATCCATCAACACCTGGAGCGCAGATACAGAAACTCTCTCGTCCGACAACATAGTATGAACAAATAAAAGCAGTAGTAAGATAGACCAGCAAACATACCGACATCGGGTGCGAAATCTCATTAAGGCAGTAAGTCCAACAGATACATTTTTAATTCCATAAGTACAAGGGATTATTAGATCTAGCCACCCAGGGATAATTTGCTCTAGCATGCATGAAAAATCGAGCGCACCCTACAAGTATTACTTCTTAAATCCATGTAGTTACTAAAAAGTAAGTCGTGGGCCTTCCCGAGCTTGATTACAATCGTAACGGAGTCCAAAATTACAAATTATCTATTCAGACACCTAGTTCACAGTAAAATAGGATTAGTACTGGAATCGGGAAAAAAAGGGTGAAAATAGGACACTTACGCGCCAACACGCGCTTACAGGGGGACTCCCACGCGCCTTCACACTTACCCACACGCGGGCTCCACGCGCAGGGCGTACGCGCATTCAACGCAGGCATAGGCGCATTTCGAACCCTAGCCGACGTAGACTTACCCCTCAAATTTTTTGGGCTGTGACACGTGTCGTACAGGGACTGGCGGTAGCTTTCGAGTTGGAACCCGGGTCGTCGGGTTGCTTCAGCGAGCACGAGTCGGGTTTTTGGGTCAACCGTCGAACGCGTGTCAGCAGAGACGCCAGACGCGTCTCTCCACCAGTTGCTCGAAGCGTGTCCTCCCGTTTCGGCGGCCGCGTGTCCATCGCCGATAGCCTAAGTTCATCCAATATCCAGATTCCGGTCAAATTCTATATCGACCTATTTATTTTGGATTTTTCTTTCTTCCAAACCATAACTCGAATTAAATTGATTTCTTCACCAGAATTCAAGATCTCAAGTCCACCAATCTAGATATATTTTTATTGTATTTTTTTGGTACTCATATCACTTAATAAATGAGGTTGAAAACAAAGAAAAATTTAGTTTCTTACCGAAGTAGGACAGTTTCTCTATTTTGTTATCGGATGCGATTTTTTTGGCCGCGTTTCCTCTAAAAACTTGAAAGACTCCTCACCTAAAGTGTTTGAAACTAGATTTTATTAAGGTTTTAAATCATCTAAAACTCTCGGATCTATGTTGAAATCATGAAACAAGAGAGGTCGCAGACTTACCTCGCGTTCTTGCCCGTTTCTTGCCGGAAACGAACGATCCAACGCTCAGACCACTCCTCTTGATACTCTGATTAACTGTAGTAGGAGATCTAAGATTGAGGGTGCTTCAGTTCGGGTTTGGGCGTTTCTCCCTCCTTTTTCCCCTTCTTAAAAACCCTAACTCTTCCTTTGTCTTTCTCTCCCTATTTTCTTTTTTCTTTTCTTTTTCTTTTCTTTTTCTCTCCTCCCTTTTCATTTTTATTTCTATTCTATTAATCTTTTACTAACCTCCCTTTCAGGTGGTGAAGGAGGAAGATGGCAGAATGACTAAACTACCCCTCTCGGTTGACTTTGACCATTTTTTTTTTTTATATTTTTCTTGAGTTTCTGTGATATTTTTAAACATTTTTTTCTTCTACCTCATCTCAAAATTCGTTCTCTAAGATCCCCAATAAAATCTCGGAAGATCAAAAAAGGGAAAAATTTAGGTTTTAAGTTTCTCGTCCGGGGTTTGGGTGTTACACATTATGTACATATCATATCATTTTTCATATCGTTTCAGATATGATTCATCATTCATATCATTTTTCATATCGTTTCAGATATGATTCATCATTCATATCATATCGTTTCTCATTCTTCAGTTCTGAAATAATACATAATTCTAACGGGGTTATATTTCATGCCATTTATCGTAATTTCATGTCATCCATATCATGCTGTATACACACCATTTAAGAGGCCTAACATAACGTTCTATTCTTTTAACATAACATTTCATCATATATACATAATACCATGACATATTGCATCACAATGTATCATATCATAAACAAGTCATAACGTAAACACTTCGTAGTCATATCGTCTTCTAAATTATCATAGCCTTAACGTTCTTATACCTATCACAGACATATCATCACAAGAACGTAACCTAACGCTATCGTTCTATCAACCTATCACAAACCTATCCCTTTCTACCCGTAACCTAACCGTATTCTTCCATCAATCTCTCTTATCCATATCACTCCGGTATGTAACCTAACCTTAACGTTTCATGAATGTATTTTACTCCTATCGTTACATTTCGTTTTGTGCATCCTTCTCGTATCCTATCTCAAACATATTCTTGAACACATCGTACCATAATTATTATCATATAATTCACATATTATAACATATACATAACATATAAGAAGCATATCGATCCACAAACAATTCACACATATCAATATATTTGACACGTGCAGAACCACGGGGCACGTGTCAACATCAAATATAACCATGCCGATAGTAAGGTCACTTACCTGGCTAGCTTAAGTCGTTGTCACGAATATATCTTTAATTATTTGTTTATTTGTTTATTTATTTTTAGGCTATTACACAATACCTCCTCGGAGTCAAATTTGTAGTCAAGACAGACAACAGCTCCATATGTCAGAGTCAAATTTGTAGTCAAGACTGACAACAGCTTCATATGTCACTTCTTTAATCAACTCAAGTTATCGTCAAAGAAAGCGCATTGGCAGGAATGTGTGACCGAATTTGACTTCCAGTTCGAACACAGGCAAGGTGAAGCAAACCAAGCTGCGGACGCTCTAAGTCGAAAGAGCGAGCATGCGGCTCTGTGCATGTTAGCTCATCTACAAGCAAGTAAGTTGAGTGGAACAATACGGGAAAGTATCGAGGAACATCTAGCCAAAGGCCCGGCCACTCAGGCCATCATGCAGTTATCCAGAGAGGGGAAGACTCGCCAGTTTTGGGTCGAAGACAATTTACTCTTCACCAAAGGAAATTGTCTCTACGTCCCCTGTTCGGGGAACTTGAGGAGACTCCTACTAAAAGAATGCCACAACACACATGGGCGGGCCACAACGAATGGAAGAGAACCTATACCCTCCAAAAAGGGGTACTATTGGTCGAACCTCCACAACAATGTAATATAGTTCACAAAGACCGGTCTTATCTGCCAACAAGACAAGGTTGAACGAAACAAAATTGCGGAACTACTAGAACCTCTACCAGTCCTGTCCCGACATGAACAGAAGTTCATGGTTAGCTCAGGATTAAGATCGAGTTACCTAGGTCATCGAATGAAAAGAAAATCAGTCTCAATAGTAAACGACATTATAAAGAGAGAGTGATTTTCTTCATGGTCCGATCTTATGCAATACTCATTGCATAGGACGCCCCCACTCACATGTCTCCACATGTACAATTTAGTGATCACATTATTTATATCATATACAAAAGTGGGCCACATCCATAGTGTTCCCAAAATAAGGTACTCAGCCTTATCCTTATACTATAGATCATTTTGACTATATACTTTAACTTGATCCACTTTTATGTCTCTACATATAGTTCAAGTAATCATACTATAGCCAGAGTGTTCTTAGTTTATTGAATTTAGATTAATAATCGTAAGGTTCACTTTATTCAATAACAATCTTTACTGAATAAACATCAATAATAACTTTATTGAAACTAGAATATGTCTTTGTTTACAAACTATGAGTTTTAGAACATAAAACCCAACAGATTTCTCACACAAGTTCTGTGGACCAAAATCTTGGAGGGGGCATGTATTAATCAGTCGGGAATGTGTTGACGACTTGAAGACAACTCAGATTATAGAGTTTGAAGAAATAAGATGGTTGACAGGGACTTCAACTAATTATGTTGGGGGAGGATGTCACAGTCATGCTTGGAAACGTAAGAAGCCTTGAGTGTAATATTCGGACTTTGTTGCTTGGAACGTCGATTTTTCGTCGAGATGAGGGTGATAAGGAGGGAGATGGCGGTTTCTCACACAAGTTCGGTGGACCAAAATCTTGGAGGTTGCACGAAGAAATCAGTCGGGAATGTGCTGACGACTTGAAGATAGTCGCACCTCAGATTTGTAGAGTTCGAAGAAAGGGACTTCAACTAATTAAATTGGGGGGAGGATGTCATAGGAGGATGTCACAGTCATGCTTGTATCTTAATAAGTTATGTATGAACTTTTTATTTTGAAATAATATAAACATGTCGTCTAATATGTTTTAAATTCTGTTTGTTTTATTTCGTGAATATTTTGCTTGTCTGTTTAGAGTTATCAAGTCTCAATCCTTATACACGTGACCAAAGGTCTTATTCTAAGTTCTAGGTGGAAGGCTCTTGTTGTTCACAGACTTGGGAGCATACGTAGCGATAACCAATGTCCGATGTTGAGGTGCTACCTCAAAGAACTCTCTCTTAGGTGGGCCCGTCCCACAGGTCACGTAGTCACCTAAGGTTGTGCTGTACGTGCTTGCTTCACTGACTACCCCAAAGATCAATGCCCACCCATAGGATGGATCCATTGTGCAGGGTAATCAAATCAAACTTTCTTCTTGTGATTATCTCGATACTCTCTAGGAAGAACTAAGAGAAGAGTTCTTGCATTAAGCTCTCCCAAGTGTCCACAATACATCAACCATCTTGAATGTTGATGTACTTGGATCTCCACCAAAACTTTGCATCATCGACTAGATGAATTTTTGCCAATGTAATTTTCACTTCTTATGCTACGACATTTTTGGCTTGAAAGTTCTATTTGAGGTCAAAGATAAAGTTCTCTAGAGCCTTGACATCTCGAACCCCATAAAAAGGCTTGGGTACGGAACCTTTATCTAGTTGAATTGGACTACAACTTAAACTGGGGTTTGATTCTCCACTTCTCTCATGGTGAGGACTTGTCTAGTGCACAAATCCGCCACTTCATCTCTAACCACTTCAAAAGCTACTCTCAAAATTTTAGATATTTTTAGACAATCTGAACGATCGCTTGTTGAGTATTGTCTAAGCCCTTGATATGTTCTTCCATCCAAGCAATAGAGCCCATCGAGCTATCCCCACTTGAGCCACTAGCACTTGTGGCATTGACTTTTGGGGCCTTGACCCTAACCATTAATACATGGACATTAGTTTCTCAAGGCAACCTACCAGCTTTAGTGAAAATAAAATTTATGCGAACTTTTAAAAGCCCCAATTCATCCGGAATTTCAGTTAGGTAGAGTAACTAATTTTTCATCTCTACCAATTGATTAGTCTGGGACTTGCCCAGTTCTTTTGCAGCTGACATATTTGTGTCCTACGATTTAAGGAGCCAACTTCGCTTTGATACTACTTATCACAATCGCACTATTGTGGCAGCGGGATAGCGATTATGCAACACTTATTGTAACCCGGTGAACAAGTCATTCATATGAAAATCACAAGTCAAATACAATTCAGACGTTTGATTGAACCTTGGCCATGTTTGAAAGAAAGTGTTTTAGAAATCGTGAGGAAGGAAATGCATTGATCTTTTTTTTTATCTTTTTTTTTTAAAAAAAAACAATAGTATAGGCTAAAAGAAAATAAGCAACAACCACAACTTTGATAGCATATAACCTGAATAGTAAGAATTGATGACTAGTCACATATCTTATAGTACATTTTGAGGCATTTTAGCCCTGACGGGTGTAGACATGATTTTGTTGACAGGTCATACACCCCGGTACTAACACAACAATAACAGTAAATGCCTATCTAACTTGAAAGTAAGTAAAGGAGTTTGGAATGGGCATGCGGTTGTGGACAGACACGTCATGAACAAGCATGATTGGGACATCTGACACGCGACCGTAGGCAATACGCCTTGGACAAGCATGACCGTGACTGCCTGCAGCTTGACTTAAGCTCACCTCGGCTTGACAAGGTATGTAAGTTGTAAGGTTAGTAGGCGTGATCTCACTCCTTATGTAAATTATATGCATATGTCAATTACCGTCTTTTAAACTAATTAGGATACAATTGGTTACAATACCTAATAACTTGGAGTCTATTGCAGGATGATAGATTATGGATCCTAAAACCTGAAGTGGTACTATACGAAATGGTAGAGCAGGTAGAGCCTTGACTGAGACCGACTCTGCTCAACTTCCTTATAAGGAAAGGCATGCTAAGAAAAAGTGTTGGAATAAGTAGATACCATGATGCTACAATTTTATGATCTAGGCATCTCAAATAAACTAGGGTAACATAAACAATGGAGAAAATGTCAGAATATCTAGGTGGTCGAGAGTGTTAAGATTTATGCCCTAAAGCCTCGTAATTAATTGTTTAATTTTAATAATAACTTTGATTATTTTATTTAAAGTTTAATATTATCCCACATGTGATTGACATACAAGAGGATCATGTTTAAGATTATCTATAGTATATGGATAAAAGTTTGCCGATGCTAAACAACTAGAAGGTTCAACCACACCAAAGGTAGTTCCTTCAGCATTTTTACATGAAGCTTTAGTGATGTGATTCTCGTAAGTTAGCTTTATGTCTATCAAGCTTAATCTAGTGCAATGATTTGTTGGACTACAATCAATAGCTATTTCAGTGGCTGAAGTTCCCTTGATGTCTTTGTATGTTACTTCGCTAACTTTAACTTCAGAATCCTATTAAAATAAAGAAGAACAATGAAACTATATTCTAAAACCAAATATAAATTAGGAATTAAATAATAAGATATAAATCAAGCATAGTCTTAGATTTTCTAGATAGTATATTATAAGTTAGAGCAATTATCTCCAATGATATTAGATATTTTGGATAAATTAAAAAATAAAATCATAAAAGCTTCATACCACTTTAAGACATCAAAAGTAATAGCATCCCTAAATTATTACCTATAAAAGTAATTTAATGTACCAAAAAATAATACTAATAATTTAACACCCATCTTAAACACAAACAAATTTCAAACCATTAAAGATAAAATAAATCAATTATTTATAAAATTTAAAATTTAAATTGTATTCATCAAATTTAAGTTTAAATATAATTAGAAAAAAATTAACAATGTATGAGATTAATGAGGAAATATACTTGACCAGGACAGTCTTTGAGATGTGGACAATAATTTTGATCAATTATGATTGGGTTTTTCACATTATCCATAATAATGTGTTGAAAATGAACGTTGGTAGCGAATCCATTGCTTGGTCTTCCCCAAGACTTAATCCTTACTCCATTCCGAGTCCTTGTGAATGTAGATGATTTCACTGTAACGTTATGCACTCCATCCTCCTCAGCCTCCATCCCTAAGCTCCCAATGCTACAAACACATTCAACAAAATATCAAATGTTTTCTAACCTTTAATTTCCTCACTCTAACCTAATATATGATATAACTATTTTTATCCAAAATAATTTTAAAATAATTTAAATCATTTTTCTCAGGTTCAAAATAACTTTAGAATATATTTTAACCATTCAAATTTAATTTAAGGATTAGATTATCTTCTCAATATTAATGTGACAAATTTATTTAAACCCTTTAAAAAACATTTCTAAACATGTTCATCCTAATCTATCTCTAGTTACATGATTCCATGTCCAGGTCCACATGTAATACTTTCGATCCACATGTTGGATGTGCCTGGACCGATGGAGATGCAGTCGTCACCGTTTCTAATGTTTGAGTTGAGGATGGTCACATCTGATGATTGTCGCACATGGATGCCATCAGTGTTTGGACTATCGCATGCAGCCAAGACATTCACTCTTGTCATATGCACGTTTTGGCACCGATTCATTACAATGCTGAACAATTGGCTGTTAATTGAAGATAATCCATTGATGTTCACATTCTTTCCATCATTTATTTGAAGACCCTATCAATTCAAAACAATCAAAAGCCAGAATTAGTAAAAATTTAAAATAATATTGTAATTAATCTGGTCATTTCATTCAACTTTGAGTTAAAGAAAAAATTTCAAATTTTTTTATATGGAGCCAACTCAAATTCTGCATACCCGAGCTCCAATGGGGCAATTCTTCCCTGAGTGTTTACAATTCCACAAGAGAGTTCCTTGCCCATCAATAATACCGCCAGTAATGGAAAACCCATTTATGTGATTAAACAAAATCCAAGAACTAGAATTAGCTAAAACTTGAATGTTTGAGGAAGCCACAAGAGTTCCATCAATGAGAACAGTAATAGCATTGTTCTTACTAGGCCCATTAAATCTCACACTTCGAACGAAGAATATACTCCCGGGAACGTAAATAGTGGCTGGTTCAGATGAGTCACAGGCCTTAGCTCATGCCATTTGAAGCACAGGCGAGGCATCGGTCTTTTCATCGCGCTTAGCTCCGAAAGTAACAATATTGAATGTTAATTTAGCAGCTGAGGCATGGTTAAAAAACAAAAGTAGAAGGGAAAGAAAAACATGTAAGATTAGAAGAAGAGACAAAGAAAACTTAATGATACAAGTGTTCATGATAAGCATGAGAGAGAGAAAAAGGAAGCAAGTGATAGGATAATAGAAGAGGTGTGAAGTGATATTTATAGGTTAATGCTTACCCTTCTAACTCTAATTTTAACTTATCTGTCTCGTGTACTATTTTATTATTGTTATGTTTAACCATTATTGTTTTTATATGGTTTAACCATTTTTAATTAGACATGTTATGTATGTAAATTTAATTTTTAAATTTAAATCTATTATATAAGATAAGACACTAATTGTCATTTTAATGATTGATCTCTCATTTTTAAAATTATTAAATAAAAAAAAAGTTTATTTGTCAATATAATTTTTGTTTTAACTTGAAAAGGGATAGGAAGATTTTAACTAAAAAAAACCCTAATTTTTCCAACTGATTATGGATGTTTAATTAATTGTTTGGGTCACCTGAAGAATTATGCAATGTAACATTATGTGTTTCATTGGCTTCTCAACGTCCTACTATAATAATAAAAGTTCCTAATACTTTTAGGTGTTCATATTTTTAGATACGGATTCTATATTATAATAAAAATAATAAAGAGATAGAATCGACAAAACGCTATTATTTATTTTTCAGTCTTTTTTATCATGTCATTGTTAGTGATGTAATAGAATGTTGGTGACTTTTTATTTGCAAAGATGTCACAAATAATGAGAGACAGAATTATTTGTCGTATTTGTAACTATCCAATAAATTTACAAATGCATCACACAAAGAAATAATTTACAAATGTTACATTTTTGGAAGTCTTAAAGTCTATAAATAATATGTTGTTTTTATATCTATCAACAATTCTTTTTTATCATTTATAGACTTTTTTTTTTTAATGCTCGCTTAATGATAGATTTGTATCACTATGATAGACATCTCTTTTCTCCTTTGATTAAATTGAACCCAATTATCACTATGATAGGTTCTTTCCTTTTATCACTTTTATTTTTGTAAAAATCATTGAACCACACTAGAAGTAGTTGAAAGTTTGTAAACTAGACTTAGATCCTTTTAAATTAATGAACTAAAATCTAATTGGTGTAGAGCCCGCAAATCTACCAGGGATGGAGGGAGAGAGAGATCGATGAAAATGTAAAATAAGTGAGGGTTGAGAGAGAGATATCTTATGAATAGAAAGATTGGGCGTCTTAAGCAACTATTAGGACTTACATATAGCCTGGATAGGAAGAATTGAAAACTTGTCACATCCCCCTATAGTACATTTTGAGGCATTTTGATCCTGGTAGGTATAAATATGATTTTGGTGAACGGTCATACACCTTCGAATTGACATAATAGAAATGATAAAGACCTAACTCTGTGAAAACAAGTAAAAGGGGTTTGGAACGAGCATGAGACCACAGACAACACGCCTTGGACAAACATGACAGTGACATCTAGAATGCGACTATAGGTAATAGACCTTTGACAAGCATGCTTGTGATATTCTCCTCCAATCAATTGGTTGACGTCTTTATCAACTAACTCTTCACGAACTAAGCAATGTAGAATGAGGCTGACTTTAGCTCTCTCGAAGCGTTTCCAACCGATCTCAGCATTGTGATATAAGAAATTTTATAAGTCTTTTCTTGATCGGTTAATGTGTCGTATCATTCAACCATACTCTCTTCTACTTTCTTTGTAATGAGATTCTTCATCATGGTAGGAGGTCGTGTTGCCGCATTGTTTTTGGTGTTTTCTTGATTGGGATATGTTTCAAGTTTATGACGTGGATAACATAACTAGTTCTCATCCATGGGAGCAATCGGTTCCTACATGATGCCTTCCATACCTTCTACATGACTTTGACTGGTCTTTTCGCATCAACTACTTATTCTTATTGCTTTGGAATCGAAGTTGATCGTATCTCAGCATGATTAGAACTTTGTCTTCACTTCCAAACTTTTTGAAACTTGTGTTTCCGACTCGTTATTTTCTTCATTCGTTTGGATGTTTTTTTTTTTTTTTTTTTAATTAGACACTAGTTCCTTTGGAGATTTGTCTCCACCTTTTGGTGGAGGTATTCGCTTGGACTTCTCCCCAGTATTCGAGTGATCACTAACAAATTCGACATTCAACAAGTCATTTAACTATTTATGAATTTTAGCTAGCTCCAGTTGAGACATATGACACATATTTGTAATAGACAATCTCATTTCTAATACTAAATCAATTTTAAATCTATCACTCTAGGTGGGGAAGCCTTATGTTGTGATGTTTTCCTTTAGTGACTACAAGGTTTCTATTTGAATTTACTCACTCGAGGCCTCCTCTTCAATAATGGGAATGATGATGAATGTGGATTTATCATGGGTAAGATTGAGTCTCAATTATAACATCAATATCATCTTCACCCTTTTGGTTATCAGGCATGGATCTGAATGATCGTGTTGTTTGACCTCATAACCACTAAGCATTTTGTTTGTGGCATGGAAATGACCTTGCCTTTAAGAAAAAATATCTATCCCTAACACGGCATTGAAATCATTCATCTTGATTGAAATTCTCTTTGCAACTTTTGAGATAGATAAGGCTACAAAATTACGAAATTGACAGTTTCATCGTTCCAGTGTCTTCATGCTAGAGAGTGTTCAAGCGTTTTTCTTTGGTCTCTATCATGAAGTTGTGGATTACTCTAGAATTGATCATTCTCCTCTTGGTCGATCTATGGTTAACCAAGACCTCAATGTACATAAAACCTCATTCTATTGGCTCTTTTGTCTCTCCCACTCTCTTTCGCAAAGCAAATAGTACTTCAAGGTCCTCATTGCATGGGTTTTTGACGCTTTGGCTTGGAAGGCATGTGGAGCCAGCCTTTGTGGGTATTCAGATTCTAAATAGGGCACCTTGCATATGAAGCAAACTAGGGCCCATGTTTGTAGTTTTTTTTGGTTATGAAGTTTTTGTCATGGATATCTACCTCTCTTTGGGAGGATTCATAGTCACATCCTCTAGCTTCAAGTCTACTCCCTTCATTAGGGTTTATGTCCTAAAGTCTTGTAATTAATTATTTAACAATTATTTTATTTATAATTTAATATTCTCCACGGCATGAAAATTTCAAGGTGTCACAACTTGAATTTTGAGTCATCGAAACCCAAATCAAGACTAAAAAATAAAAGCGAAAATAAATAAAAATAAAATAAAATAATAAAATGAAGTAAAACTAAAATTAAAATTAGTCCAACAATACCACAATAAAATTATAAAATTAAATACAACTAAAAGACAACCTTGTTTAAATTTATTACAAATGGGGACATGGATTTGGGATATAATTATAAAATGTAATACAAAGACTAGAAAAATAGAACAATAGCTTGGGAACACCTACAAAATAAGAGGGGAAAGGGGTGAGTAAATAAATATAACCAGTAAGCAACCTATTTGTAGGCTCTCATCGCATCCTCGACCTAGTTTGTAATCATGAGTTTTACTCTAGGCTCTAGGTGGAGATCTCTTGTTGTTCATAAACTTGGGAGAATACACAGCGGTAACCGGTGTCCAATGTTTAGGTGATACCTCACAGAACTCTCTCTAATAGGTGGGGACAACATGGTGAGTGCTAGCATGCTCATCACCCATGAGAGGTACCTGGGAAACTCGGTTCCATCTCTTTGAGTCTGGTTCGGTCGGGAGCATTAGGGCTACACTCTTTGATCGACTCTAACGATTCTAATGTGCTCAGACTACTAGAGGCATTCCATCCTAGGTCATTGTGTACGAAAACTGACGCTCACAACATCTTATTCTGTTTCTTCTACTTATACTCTACATGGAGAATCACCCATTCAATCACCTTGAGTTATTGTATGGTAAATCATGCATATGGCCCACATATGTTCTACGGGGTGATAGTATCCATCGAGAACCAAAAGGCCATAGATACAAATTCTCATCTTTTGCTTCACCTATGTATCAATAATAGAAGAAGAGTCCATTGCATCATGCAAAGATTGTTTAAGTTATGTCAGTAACAAGGGTGACTAATCTCATGCTTATCCAATCGTCCTGAATTTATCCACCTAGGTTTTGTTTTTCTAACAAGCATGTGTTACCAAACAATTCCTACAAGTATTACTTTCTAAAATTCATGTGGTTACTTACATGACTACCATGTGACTTCCTAAGCTAGTTTTTTTTTTGTGTGTTAGGAGCTCCAAAATTTCATAAATTTCTTTGGTAGGTCCGAATACAAGTAAAATTAAGGTAAGTATTGAAATCAAAACGAAAAAATAGACAAACGAGCCAAAAAGGAGGAACTCACGCACCTTCATGCAGGCAATGGTGTAGAATACACACGCCTATACGCATGACTAGCAACATGCGTCTAGATAGCATAATTGTGCCTATCGCTCGACACATGGTGCTCCAGAAGTGACGCGACTAAACCGGTTTGGCATAACTATTGGCTCGGGTTACAGGTCTTAGACTAGGTCGCATGCGGGTTGCTAAGTTGGATGCGGACTAGAGTCAAATGCGAGTTAGACTACCTAGAATGCGTAACCTCATTGGTTGGCTGATACGCGACCCTCTCACCATATGACACATGTTCATTCCTCGTCCAAATGCACAAACCGCCTACTTACGCGACACGTATTCCTCGAATATGAAGGAATCGAACGCTAAAAGATATTGCGGATTGTGACATTCTCTACTACTTAATTTAGTCATAGTCCTCGATGAATTTCTCGAGGCACATTCGCTCTGCTGATTGTGAAATTCTCCCCCACTCAATCTCGGCATCGTCCCAATGACGATCCGAACTCTCTGACTATTGACTACTCGACTCACTGGAATTGGTTGTGTTTCCAAAAAGTATAAAATTGTGAAATTCTTGCTAACATCTTCCGCCAACTTGGGGACAAGTTCGAGTCGATGCTTCTGACTTCTCTTTTGTCGTGTTGCACCACATAATGACTCTTGAGTTGGTCAGTTGTTGGGTGAACTTGCCTCAACTTTGACTTGGTACCACTATCTACGACTATCCCCCTTCGGACCTATTTCTGTTGTTCGCCCATCTTCGACTCGGCCACCGAGACTCACAACGTAGACGTGGCTATTCAATGTTTGCCACAGCTGTGGGTGAGGCTGACCCTCTCTGCAGACACTCACAAGACGGCTATGGACTTAAAAGGGGCACTTTGGCCTATTGTGGCCACCTTGGCCTCAATGTATGTGTCCTCGAAATTACACAAACTAGTGCACCCCTCGGGGTGGGGCTCGCAAGCCTTGCCGAAACACTCTTTTGTCGCAACCACTTCTTCTATTGAGCAAAGTCAAAACTTTTTGACAGTCTCTTCAGTTGTTGGCGCTGTCTTTCGGCCAACTCTTTGTACTTTGCCACCTTCGTGTGGCTATTGTTGTACTTGAACTTCTAGCTTGATGCTTACTTTTCGAGCGGATATTGGTCTTGACATCTTTTGTGGAGTCATCCACCTTGAGGTGGTGGCTCAAGAAATACACGTGTGCTCGTATGTCCTAGCACTTTTACGGGGTGAGAGACTTATTGATGTTGCTCTCCCCCGCTTGAACTCGGCTGCCTCTTTGCAGCAAGGTCATCCCCCCATAAGGACTTACATTGTATACAACTTTTGCACTTGACTGACGCTTGTCTTTTCTCGACTCTCGGCTTCTTTTCTTGCAACCACTGACATTATTCCTCTGATGTGAATGGTTCTTTGGAAGGCACTGTCATGACGCTTTCTGTTTTATCTGTCTTGTCCACTTAGGAACTACAAGCTCTCGTCAAGTGAGCTTAGTTTTGCTTGACGGGTAGATCTCCCCATATTGAGGTGTCGACACACGACAGAACTTCGGGTAGTCTTGGCTTAAACCCCTAACTTATTATAATTCTAATCGACAACTGTCCTGTCCACTTTGGCACTCTTAACACACTTGCAAGGTCTTCGATCAACTCTTAGGTTCATTTCTCTTGAATGTCTTGCCCAACTAGACGCACAAAGTGTGACTTTGATATCAACTGTCACGGTCCTACATTTTTTACCGTACGGTGTCGTGATCCCGACACGCTCACAACTAGCCTTGAGGGGAATTAAACCCCATATCTATTTTTTGCCCAGACTTTGTAGCTTCGTCGGACCTTAGGCGAGGTTTGTCTTCGCTAATCAAACATCTCTTGTGCGGAATTCAAGCTTTTTCAACCACGCATGCCGCCTGCGCGTGCATGTTCAATCGTCTGCGACACATCCGACTTGCCTCTACGCTAGGCCAAGACATTCAGCTCGACCTGGGCTCTGCTCGGGCCAAGGTCTCTCAATACAACGTTGCATCTCATCTAGCCATCTCGATCTCCATCAACAGGGTCCATATGTCTTGACGCCATCCCAAGTCTTGGGATGTTTTCGGCCATCATAACTCGCTTGGTCATGCCATCGAGAATGGGCCCGCGTGTCGTTCAGAGCAAGAAAAGGAGTGTGGCATCCTATGGATACGATTAAACAAGGAGCTGGTCAAGGTTGAGAGTGGACTTTGGAGCAGGTGCCATACATAAGCTTCACTTGTCGTCCTCCACACCTTCTTGTTTTAAATGTTTTGTGTTCGTTCCTTATTTTGTATTTTAATTGTTAAGTTGTATCTTAATAAGTTATGCCGTATAGTATATTTTAAATTATGTTTGTTTTATTTTGTGAATATTTTGCTCATCTTTTTAAAGTCATTGAGTCCCAATCCTTACACACATGGCCACAGGTTTTACTCTAGGCTCTAGGTGGAAGGCTCTTGTTGTTCACAGACTTAAGAGCATACGTAGTGATAACCAGTGTCCGATGTTGAGGTGCTAACTTAAAGAACTCTCTCTAATAGGTGGGGACAACATGGTGATTGCTAGTCTGCTCATCATCCATGTAAGGTACCTGACGAATCCATCCCATAGGCCACGTAGTCACCTAAGGTTGTGGTGTACGTGCTTGCTTCACTAACTACCCAAAAGATCAATGTCCACCCATAGGATGGATCCATTCTGCAAGGTAATCAAATCAAACTTTATTTTGTGATTATCTCAACACTCTCTAGGAAGAACTAAGAGAGAGTTCTTGTATTAAACTCTCCCAAGTGTCCACAGTACATAATGTGATGTACTTGGATCTCCACCAAAACTTTGCATCATCGGCTAAATGAATTCTTGCCAATGTGACGTTCACTTCTTACACTATGACATTTTTGGCTTGAAAGTATTGTTCGAGGTCAAAGATAAAATTCTCTAGAGCCTTGGCATCTCGAACCCCATAAAAAGGCTTCGGCTCCGGAACCTCTATCTAGTTGAATTGGACTACAACTTAAACTTGGATTTGATTCTCTACTTCTCTCATGGTGAGGACTTGTCTAGCGCTCAAATCGGCCACTTCATCCCTAATCACTCCAAAGGCTACTCTCAAAATTTTAGATATTTTTTAGACAATCTGAATGATCGCTTCGATATGTTCTTCCATCCAAGTAACAAAGCCCGTCGAGTTATCCCCACGCTTGAGGCACTAGAAGTTGTGGCATCGTCTTTTGGGGCCTTGACCCTAACCATTAATACATGGACATTAGTTTCTCAAGGCGACCTGCCAGCTCGTTGATCCTATGGGCTTTAGCGAAAATAAAATTCATGTGAGATTTTAAAAGCCCCATTTCATCAGCACTTAGGTAGAGTAACTAATTTTCGATCTCTACCAATTGATTAGTCTGAGACTTGCCCAGTTCTTTTGCAGCAGACATGTTTGTGTCCTATGATTCAAGGAGCCAACTTGGCTTTGATACCACTTATCACAATTGCACTATTGTGGCGGTGGGATAGCACTTGGGCGACACTTATTCTAACCCAGTGAACAACTCATCTCTATGAAAATCATAAGTCATATATAGTTAGGACGTTTGATCGAGTCTTGGCCATGTTTGGAAGAAAGTGTTTTAGACATCGTGAGCAAAGAAATGGGTACATTTTGAGGCATTTTAGCTCTGACGAGTGTAGACATGATTTTGTTGACAAGTCATACACCCCCTGTACTAACCCAACAATAGTAGTAAATGCCTATCTAACTTGAAAGTAAGTAAAGGGGTTTGGAACGGGCATGCGACTGTGGACAACACGTCCTGAACAAGCATGATTGGGACATCTGACATGCAACTGTAGGCAACACGCCTTGGACAAGCATGACCGTGACAGCCTGCAGCTTGACTTAAGTTCACCTCGCCTTGACAAGATATGTGAGTTGTAAGGTTAGTAGGCATGATCTCCCTCCTTATGTGAATTAATCGATTCTAATTTTTTTCCTTAGATCATGACTATCATTCTAACAGGTAAATTGCTAAAAAAATAAATAATTGGAGGAAAGAAAAGGAGATCTGAGATATAACTTACCGATAAACCTCAAATCTCTCCCATGTAAATCTTGATCATCTCTATAAACTCATCTCCTATCAATTTGATGTGAGGCATTTCTGTTTTCTCAAAATCTGTCATTTTTCATTTCTGTTTCATTCTACAAAAACTGAGAGGTCTGAAGAGAGATTATTGGGAAAGTGACTATAGTTAGTGGAGAGGAACGAGGGAATAATTGTTTTTATTTACTTATTTATTAATTTATTATTATTATTATTATTATTTTTTACATAATAATAATTTTTGTTTATAATATTTTTTTATTTGTTTATTTATTTATTTATTTATTGGGCCGTTACATAAGAAATACACCATTCGTTAGTAAACTTTGTTGTACTGGTTAGTAAACTTTGTTAAATTAGTTCCAACTCAATTTCATACTACGTATTAAGATAGTTAAA
Source organism: Cucurbita maxima (assembly GCF_002738345.1). Classification (NCBI taxonomy): domain Eukaryota; kingdom Viridiplantae; phylum Streptophyta; class Magnoliopsida; order Cucurbitales; family Cucurbitaceae; genus Cucurbita; species Cucurbita maxima. The sequence continues at coordinate 385,237 of NW_019272089.1, read as the reverse complement.
TCAGACAATGGGACTGAGTTTCTATCTTTGCAACTATTTTTTACTTCTTGTGGCATTGAATTTCAGTGCACTTGTGCCTATACTTCACAACAAAATGAAGTCGTAGAACGTAAGCATCGTCATAGCCTAAATGTAGTTAGGTCTCTTCATTTTTAGTCACAGGTTCCACTTAATTTTTGGGGAGAATGCATTTTAACTACTGTTTATCTTATAAATAGAACACCATCACCATTGTTATCTAACAAGACACCCTTTGAAGCACTCTTCAAACGACCACCTACCTTTCACTATCTTAAAGTTTTTTGTTGCAAGTGTTATGCAACTGTAGTATATCCTAAGCAAAAATTTGAATCTCGGGCAATTCCTTGTGTTTTCATAGGATATCCTTGTGGTCACAAAGGTTACGAGTTGCATGACATGCAATCTAAACAATTATTTATCAGTCATGATGTTAAATTTTGTGAAGATGATTTTCCTTTTTCATAAGCTTCACAGACTTTGACATTAGCTTCTTCAACTCACATTTTACCATTTCATGATCCACCCTACTCAAACATCCATTATGATCCTTCTATTCCCTTGTTGTCTCCTCCGCCTTCTATTCCTTCTCCAATTTCATTAGTTCCAGATTCACTAGATTCACCCACTAAATCTAATCTTATACCACCTGATACATCAGTTTCACTCCGACGTTCTACCCATACCAAACAACCTCCAGCTTATTATAATGATTATGAGATGTCTTCTGGAGCCAATCATTTAACCTCTAGCTAAAGTCCCAACACTGGCACCAGGTATCCGCTTCATCATTACCTTTCATTTTCTGGTTTTTCTCCTATACAACGTGCTTTTCTAGCTCTTATTACAGCCTAGACAAAACCTAAAACCTATGATGAGGCCGTTGGCAACCCATTATGGAAGCTAGCAACCCATTATTGTAATAGGCTATGAATGATGAAACACAACTCTGATGGTTCTGTTGAACGTTATAAAGCTCGACTGGTAGCAAAGGGATACACTCAGGTTGAAGGTGTTGATTACACAGAGACATTTTCTCCTACAGCGAAACTTACTACATTTTGTTGCTTACTCACTATTGCCGCTGCTCGAAAATGGTTCACTCATCAATTAGATGTTCAAAATGTCTTTCTCCATGGTAATCTAATCAAGGAAGTCTATATGTCTTTACCACCAGGTATTCGCCGACAAGGGGAGAATACAGTATGTTGGCTCCATAAATCTCTTTATGGTTTAAAACAGGCTTCTTGCAATTGGTTCTCCATATTCTCTACCACTGTACAAAATGCAGGCTACACTCAGTCCAAAGAAGATTACTCTTTATTTACCAAGAGTAAAGGTACTTTTTTCACTACAGCTCTTATCTATGTTGATGATATTTTGTTGACAGGCAATGATCTTAAAGAAATTCAACATCTTAAGACTAGTTTACTCAAGAAATTCCTTATCCAAGATTTAGGGAATTTGAAATATTTTCTAGGTATTGAATTTTCTAGGTCTAGAAAAGGAATCTTTATCTCTCAAAGAAAGTAAGCTATAGACATTCTTCAAGACACAAGTCTTACATGAGCATGTCCAGAAAAATTTCCTATGGAGCAAAATCTGAAACTTTCTTCAACAAAAGGAGAAAAGTTGAATGATCCAAGTAAATACAGATGGTTGGTTGGCAGATTAATATATTTAACTGTTGCTAGGCCTGACATAGTGTATTTAGTTCGTATGCTTAGCCAATTTATGCATGAACCAAGAAAACCACATTGGGAGGCAGCTCTTCGAGTTCTGACATATATCAAGGTACTCCTAGTCAAGGATTTCTACTACCATCTGAAAACAACTTGAAATTACAAGCATATTGCGATTCAGACAGGGGTGGTTGTCGAATTTTCAGATGGTCTATTTCTGGGTTCTGCATTTTCCTTGGAAATTCAATTATTTCTTGGAAGTCTAAAAAACAAACCAATGTGTCAAGATCATCAGTAGAAGCCGAGTATCGAGCTATGAAAAATACTTGTTTAGAGTTAACTTGGTTAAGATACATTCTCCAAGACTTGAAAGTTCCACTGTCCGAACCAGCATTATTATACTATGATAATCAAGCAGCATTACACATAGCAGCCAATCTAGTTAACTGGTTAAACTCATTAACCTTGTTAACCAACATTCGTTAACTACTAGGACACTCCTCTATAGCCTAGTATTTGCACTCCCCTCGCTATAGATATATTTCTGTCCATTTGATATAACTATAATTAGTAAGTCGATCCTTCACAAGTTGTTCGTAACTAGAGCTGGGTCAATTAGCCGTTTTACCCCTGAAGTTACTTCTTGTTTCTTCTGTCCCACTGATCCTCTTATGAACAATTGGTTTATGGTCCAACCAGTAAACAAAATCCCTCTCAGGCCAATGAGTGGATGGGACCCTTGTTCAAGACCTGGAGTCAGTACTTAAGGGAACTACCTCTCTTCTATCCCTAAAAGTGGGTAGGAGCGAATTCCATCTTGCACCCCATGTCCCCAATTATTCACCCAGTCTTACCCCTGAAATGGGAGGCCTATTGAGTCGGCGAACTCGAGCCACTCTCACCCATGCAAATCTAAGGATAATTCCGAATGATCAGGAGTTCATGGTTAGCTCAGGATTAAGATCGAGTTACCTAGGTCATCGAATGAAAAGAAAATTCGTCTCAACAGTAAACGACAATATAAAGAGAGAGTGATTTTCTTCATGGTCCGATCTTATGCCATACTCATTGCATAGGACACCCCCACTCACATGTCTCCACATGTACAATTTAGTGATCATATTGTTTATATCATATACAAAAGTGGGCCGCATCCATAGTGTTCCCAAAATAAGGTACTAAGCTCTATCCTTATACTTATACTATAGATCAGTTTGACTATATACTTGAACTTGATCCACTTTTATGTCTCTATATATAGTTCAAGTAATCATACTATAGCCAGAGTGTTCTTATTTTATTGGATTTAGATTAATGATCGTAAAGTTCACTTTTATTCAATAACAATCTTTACTGAATAAACATCAATAATAACTTTATTGAAAATAGAATATATCTTTGTTTACAAACTATGAGTTTTAGAACATAAAACCCAACAATACCTTCCCAATTCTATTTCTATTTCTCATTCTTAACACAGTAGTATGATAATCGTAAGTCATAAACAATTCAGACGTTTGATCAAGCCTTAGGCATGTTTGAAAGAAAGTGTTTTAGAAAATGTAAGCGAGAAAATGCATAGAATTTTTTTTTTTTAATTTTTTTTAAGGAAAACAATGTTATATACTAAAAGAAAATAAGTAACAATTACAGCTTTGATAGCATACAACCCGAGTAGGAAGAATTGATGACTAGTTTCATCAGACTATACTACATTTTGGAGCATTTTATCCCTGGCGAGTGTAGATATGATTTTGTTGACAGGTTATGTCCCCAATACTAACACAACAAGAATAGTAAGTGTCTATCTAACATGAAAGCAAGTAAAGAGGTTTGGAACTGGCATGCGGTCGTGGACAATACGTTCTGGAAAAGTATCATTGGGACATCTGACACGCGACCGTAAGCAACAAGCCAGGGCAAGCATGACGGTGACACCTTGCAACTTGACTTAAGCTCACCTCGCCTTGACAAGGTGTGCAAGTTGTAAGGTTAGTAGCCATGATCTCACTCCTTATGTGAATTATTTGCATATGTTAGTTATGTCTTATGATCCAACTAGGTTAAAATTGGTTACAATACCTAATAACTTAGATTCTATTGCATGATAATAGATTATGTACCCTAAAACCTGAAGTGGTACTTGACAAGGTGGTAGAGCAGGTAGAGCCTTGACTGAGATCGACCCTTCTCAAATTTCATATAAGGAAAGGCACACTAAGAACAAGTGTTGGAATAAGTGGATACCATGACACTATAATCTATGATCTAGGCCACTAGGGTAAACTAGGGTAACATAAAAAGTGTGGACAATGTCAGAATATCTTGGACATGGAGAGTATAGAGATTTATGCCATGAAGCCTTGTAACTAATTGTTTAATTTTAACAATAAATTTGATTATTTTATTTAAAATTTAATATTATTCATGGTATGAAAAGTCCTAGATCATTGATATAATTTTAAGCAATATATGATTGACATACAACAGGAGCATGTTTAAGAAAACCTAAAGGGTCTTATATGGATAAGGTTTGGTCCCTCATTCTGATAACATAATTGATATGACTCAGTTTGTAATTGTTACAAATGATTATACCTAAATCGTTTATGTTGACACGTGTGAGTGGGTGTATCCTATACTGCAAAGAGTTTGTATAAGATCGGACCACGAAAATATTTTATCTCTCTCTACAAATTGATTAATCGAGAAAATTAATATTTTATAGGATGACCATATGCGACTCAATCTTAATCCTAAGTGTATCCTATACTCTCTCACCGACCCTAGAGACTTGGTTAATGGTTGGATCATAAATAAATTGTTCATGAGAGAGTTAGTGGCACTTAAGGCATAAGATATTACGAATAACTCGTGATTGCTTGTAATGATTATATATCAATGGCCAAAACTTGTTCTACAATATATAAGATTGCAACAATAGGTCTACAATGGGGTCAAAACTTGTTCTACCATATATAAGATTGCAACACTAGGTCTACAATGGAGTGACCTATAGTTAATGAACAAAGTTGATTAATTAAAGAATATATTCAATTAATTTATATCATTGCAACTTATAATCAATAAGGTCGTAAGGTTCATTTGCTAGCTCATAGTAACATTAAAATGATCAATTTAGTTGAAGGAAAATTTCAAAGAAGAAAAAGTATTTAACTTGATATTTAACATATTAGATAAATTAAATATAAAAAAATATATTTAGTTTGAAGGGTTTAAATTAGTATTTAATATATTAGGTATATTAAATAAAAAGGAAGAAAAATACATTTAATTTAATGTGTTCAAATAAGAAAAAAATATATTTATTGTTTTTGATATATTAAATAATAAAATAATCCATGTATATAGATATGGAATGAAAATATATACTTGAAATTTGAACGAGATTTAAATTAGTTAAATATGTATTGGAATATCTTATGACATTTAAATATGATTTGGGGAAGATATTATATCCTATTGTATTAGATATTCAAATATATTATTTGGTAAATATTCTCAAATCACTCTAGAGAAGACACTTGGGTTGAGCCAAAAAGTATCCCACCCTTTCTCCATTCGAGAATTCTCTCTAAAAATCTTCTTCTCTCGTCCTTGCGGATTTTCTTTCTTGAAGCTCCCACAAGCCTTGATTAAGTGTTCGATTCCTAGCAATAAATACTTTGTAGAGGAGATTCAACTATTGGAGAAGTTGGAGCAAGTAGATTAAAGATTTGCTAGAACTTTCTCCATATTTCTTTAATGTAGTTTGTTTAACATTTAGTTTTGTTTAATTCTAAGTAAGATCAAAGTCGATTCTAATATTTCTGCTGTGCTAGTTAAACGTTCATTTCCAACCGAGAGGTCAACAGGACCCTTACAAGTTTGACCCACTGACATTTAAAGGGAAGAACATAACTCCAACTCGTCGAATAAGAGAAAGATCTAAACACCGCATGCTTGTTATGCCTTTGTTCGAGGCTGGTGAAAATGAGACCAAGCAGACACTATCCCATGCGAGACTTGTGAAGGAGAAAATGTTGACAAGTGACCTACCATAACAACTTCCAATGAAGCCAAATAACTTGAGTGCATATTCTCATATGCACTGACCTCGATGGTTCAACTACAAAACACCCCACAAGTCCAAAAGTGTGATTTTGGGACAAAAGATATCACAAAGGCTTTATCGAAGCTACTCTGTTTTTTTAGAATACTATCGTTGTTGGCACCCAACATGCACTTGATCCACTGACCACAATGAAGGCTTGAGTGAACAACTTTTGCAAGGCCAGTGCTCTTATCTAGCACGAGTGGTGTCCAAAGTTGTTCTTCATTGTATTTGGAGAGGTAGACACCAAAGAGATTGATAAGGGTGCTAAAATTAGACTAGCTTTGGCATTCAAGCCATGATAGAACAATTTTACTTGCTATGGCGGGAAGAATTAAGGTAGAGTTTTCTGGTACATAGCCCCAAGTTGTTTGTTGAGACCTTGATGATATGTGTTGATCAGTCTTACCCGTTGTTTTGGATTGTAGAAATAAATGTTAAGACATGAATTGAGCTCCTCTGTTCAATAAAGACATGAATAATAGTTAGTTTGTCCTATCAGGCTAATTCAGACCAATGGAGGATCGTACATTGTGATTCAATGTCCTAGACATGTTTATTTCTATCCTAACAACCTCATCACACCATATCAAACATGTCCAAGTCAATTGGTACAAGTAATCTGGAAAAAAAAATCGAAATGACTATTTACATGCTTGAAAAAGTTCACTTGCTCTATTTTACCCATTCCTCAGGCTTAAATCTCCCTAAATATCATAATTAGGTCCTAATTCGTGTTAAAAAAGAAGAAAAGAGAAATTAGTAAGAAAAAGATTAAAAACAACATCTAAATGAGAAAAATATATTTATTGTTTTTGATATATTAAATATTAAAATAATCTAGGTATATAGATAATTGAATCAAAATATATGTTTGAAATTTGAACCGGATTTAAACTATTTAAATATATATTGGAATATCTTATGACATTTAAATATGATTTGGGAAGATATTATATCCTATTCTATTAGGTATTCAAATATATTATTTGGTAAATATTCTCAAATCCCTACAAATAAGACTCTTGGGTTGAGCCAAAAAGTATCCCACCCTTTCTCCATTCGAGAATTCTCTCTAAAAATTTTCTTCTCTCGTCCTTGCGAATTTTCTTTCGAGAAGCTCCCACAAGCCTTGACTTTGTGTTCGATTCCTAGCGATGAATACTTTGTAGAGGAGATTCAACATGGTGAAGTTGGAGCAAGTAGATTAATGATCTGATAAAACTTTCTCCATATTTCGTTAAAGATCAACAATGTGCCCCTCTTGATCACATTGATAACACCCTCATGTACCAGCCATGCAGCTTCCACGGTGCAATCTTCTACAGATCCTACACCTTACTTCTCTCATTCCTATAACCCCCTCTTGATTTCTGGAGTTTATGTCAGTTCGTCGGAGAAGGTACCTCTCATCCTGTCTTGAGGCAGGCCTATTGTTATAACGGGGCCTACGTTTCAGTGGTTGACGGTCTGAGTCCCCTGAATTATGTGGATACTTATGTTCAATTGTCTCGGGCTTCATCATAGGTCTTTGGGTCAATAGCTTCCACCGTGCAACGGATCTTTGGTTCTAGGCCCAGTACAAACTTTTCTATCATCTTTTGCTTTGTGTCCACTAAGGATGGTGAAAATCTCTTCAACCTCATGAATTCTCTGTCATATTTCTCTACGGTAAGTCCGCCCTATACCAGATGGGCGAACTCTTGCTGTCTCTTGAACCTTTCCGCCTTAGGATAGTATTGTTTAAGAAAAGCTTCCTTAAATCGTTCCCACTCCATTGCTCCTCCTTCTCGGTTTAGACTTTTCTTGTTATCCCTCCACCACACCTCTGCGTCCTTCTATTAGACGAATGTCGCGCAAGCAACCTTTTGTTTATATGGACACTACACTAATTCAAATATGGTTTCTACCGCTGAAATCCACATTTGAGCCTCTATTGGATCCTTTGAGGTACTGGTGAATGGTCGAGGGTCATATCTCTTGAAGTCCTTCAACCAATTTGCCCCTCTGGTAGGTTGCAGAGGGTTAGCCGAGACATTTGCCTGAGCATTGGCCTGTTGATTGGCTTGTTGAGTGACTATTAAGGTGTGGATTAGGGCTTGGAGTGAATCCCACATCAACCTAGTAGTAGCGTCATTCCAGCTGGGGGCATAGCCTCAGGTGTGGCTTGCGGTGGTGGTGGTGCTGCTGCTTGTGGTGGCAACACAAAGGGTTGGGGCGCAACTGGCAGCGACATAGCTGCGTTTGACCTAGTCTCTGATCCTTCTAGAGGTAGGCTCTCTTCAACCTAACGGTCCGGTGTGGCTATTTTTAAAATAGTGAGTGATAGAAGGAAACATGACAATATTTCATATGGTCTTGATCATTGGTTCATAATTTGAGATCCATATAGAGTCTCGTAGAAATTTTTTTGATCATCTCCCTATAGAAGTTATTTGCATGGGTCAACATCAAGATGAACTTATAAAAAAGATAGATTATTTTCAATTCTCGACCTACCGTACAATAATACTTATAGATTATATCCTTGACCAAATGAATGGTTACTCAAACAACGGTAGGAACAAAAACTATTCTAGTATAATATTTCATTGAGATTTTCTTTATTGAGCAAGAACACTTAACCTACCTATGACTGCTATAATGTAAAAGAAAATTTATTGGGTTTCGAATTTTGTCAAAGTTGTTGGACTATTATGGTAGAATTGGTGGAATAATTTATGTCTTTTCTAATGTTTTTATTATCCTTTAATCTCAATACAAACACTTAAAATCAAAATAAGGTTGGTCTATGCTAAACAACTAGAAGGTTCAACCACACCAGAAGCAATTCCATCGGCATTTTTACATGAAGCTTGAGCGATTTGATTCTCGTAAGTTAACTTTATGTCTTTCAAACTTAATCTAGTGCAATGATTTATTGGGCTACAATCAAAATTGATTGCTATTTCAGTGGCTGAAGTTCCTTTGATGTCTTCGTATGTTACGTCGCTAACTTTAACTCCAGAAGCCTGTTGACATAAAGAAGAATAATCAAAATATGCTATGAAAATTGATAAACAAGAACATTTTTACCTTGTAAATTTGTTTTACTTAGCCTAAAATTTTTAATTTCATGAAACATCAGGAAAACTATATTACCCGAAATATTATGAGTAAATTAAAAATTAAAAGCATAAAAGCTTATGATCAAATATCACACTGTTTTAAGATATGCAAGGGTAACCAACAAAGATAAAAGAAATCAATTACTTCTAAAATTTAAAATTTTAGTTCTATTTATAAAATTTAAATTAATATAATTTGTAACAAAATTAACATTTATGAGATTAATTAGGAAATATACCTGACCAGGACAATTTTTGTGATGTGGACAGTAATTTTCATCAATTATTATTGGGTTTTTCACATTATCCATAATAATACGTTGAAAATGAACTTTTGTAGCGAATCCATTGCTTGGTCTTCCCCAAGACTTAATCCTTACTCCATTCTGAGTCCTCGTTGAAAATGAACTTTTGTAGCGAATCCATTGCTTGGTCTTCCCCAAGACTTAATCCTTACTCCATTCTGAGTCCCCGTGAAAGTAGATGATATCACTGTAACATTATGCACTCCATCCTCCTCAGTTCTCTTCCCCAAACTCCCAATGCTACAAACACGATCAAACAAAATACAAAATTTTCAAACTATGCATATTTAACTAATTTAAAATATGTTTATCATCATCTATTTTTAGCTACCTGATTCCATGTCCAGGTCCACATGTAATATTTTCCATCCACAAGTTGGAAGTCCCTGGACCGATTGAGATGCAGTCGTCACCAGTGCCGATGTTCGAGTTGAGGATGGTCACATTTGATGATTGTTGCACATGGATGCCATCAGTGTTTGGACTATCGCCTGCAGACGAGACACTCACTCCAGTCATATGCACGTTTTGGCACCCATCCACTACAATGTTGAACATTTGACTGTTAATTGAAGATAAACCCCAGATATTTACATTTTTTGTATCGTTGATTTGAAGACTCTGTCGATTCAAAATAATCAAACACAAGAATTAGTGAAAATTTAAATTAATATAGTAACTAATCGATTCGATTTTCTTTTAAATTTTAGATAAAGAAAAAAAGTTCAAATTTTGTTCTCTATCTAGTCAACTCAAATTTTCCTTACCCGGGCTCCATTGGGGCAACTCTTCCCTGAGCGTTTACAATCCCATAAGGCAGTTCCTTGCCCATCAATAACACCGCCAACAATGGAAAGCCCATTTATGTGATTAAACTCAAGCCAAAATTTAGTTCTAGCTAGAACTTGAATGTTCGAGGAAGCCACAAGAGTTCCATCAATGAGAAGAGTAATAGCATTGTTTTTACAAGGTCCATTAAAGCTCACACTTCGAACATAGAATATTCCCTTGGGAACGTAAATAGTGGTAGGTTTAGATGAGTCACAGGCCTTAGCCCATGCTGTTTGAAGCACAGATGAGACATCGATCTTTCCGTCGGACTTGGCTCCTAGACTAACAATATTGAATGTGAATCCAACCGCCAAAGCATGGTTAAAAAACAAAAGTAAAAGAGAAAGAAAAACATGTAAGGATCTAAGAAGAGCCATCAAAAAAAAAATGATAAAGTATTTGTAAAGCGCCTTAGACAGAAAATGGAAGTAAGTGATGAGAAAATGAAAGAGTTTGTGGAATGATATTTATAGATGAATGCTTACCTTTCAACTCTCAACTATTTTTAATCTAAATGTATTTAAGTATATAATACACTAATTGTTATTTTAATTTTAATGATGGATGGTTGAATTTTTAATTAATTAAAAAAGATGGGAATATTTGAAGGAAAAAATCTAAATTTTTCCAACAGACTCTTTAATTTTATTAGTTTTGGTCAATTAAATACAATGTAACAATATCTATATCTGTTTCATTTGCCTTTATTGAGTTGCCTTCTTTGTGTTACTATAATAACTTTCCAACGTCTTACTATAATAAGATTAATAATTTCTTATTACTTTTAGTATTTATCTTTTTAGTATCAATTTTCTATTATAATAAAAATAACAAAATATTCTATAAGATAGTATCGAAAAAATACTATCATATATTTTTCGGTCTTTTTTAACATGCTGTAGATAGTGATGTAATAGAAAGTTGGTGTCTTTTAATGTGCAAAGATGTCACACAAAAAATGAGGCAAAATTGTGTGTTATATTTGTAACTATCCAATAAATTTACAAATGTATCACATAAAGAAATAATTTACAAAGTCTTAAAGTCTGTAACTAGATGCCATATATCTATCAGCAAAATTATTTATCATTAACAATTTTTTTTTACAACTCTTGAGGTAGATAAGGGTAGCGAATTGACAACTTTCATCATTTTTGTGTTTTATACTAGATAATATTTTAGTGTTTTTCTTCGGTCTCTGTCATGAAGGTTTGCATAGCTCTAGAGTCGACCATTGTGCTCTTGGTCGATCTATGGTTATCCTAGTCCTCAATGTACATAAGATCTCGTTCTATTTACTCTTTTCTCTCTCCCACTCTCTTTTAGAAAGCAAATAGGTACTTCAAGGCCTCCAATGTAGGGTTTTCGACGTTTTGGCTTGGAAGGCATGAAGATCCACCCTTTGACTGTAGTTGTTCTGGTTGTGAAGTCTTTGTCATGGATTTCTGTCTCTTTTTAAGGATACATAATCTCCTCCTCCTCCTCCTCCTCCTCGTGCTTCAAGTCTAACACCTCCCTTGTTGGAATTTATGCCCTAAATTGTTATAATTAATTATTTAATAATTCTTTTCTTTATAATTTACTTGGAAAATCCAAAGTGACACCACTCGAAATCTAGGTTCGAAACTAAAAAGACAAAAGTGAAAACAAATAAAAATAAAATAAGTAAATGCGGTAAAATTAAAATCAAATTAAGTTAAACCGTAACCCAATAAAATACAATTACAATAAGACACTTTTTAAATTTATTACAAAGGAGACAAAGGATTTTTGATAAAAAAAAAAAGAAATATAAAATACGGAAAAGGTTCCTGGGAGAGAAACTGAGGAATTTAAGGATAAGGGTCTGAAACAAGTCACTTGTATATCCCTAAACAAGTCATTTGAGGAACTTAAAGCCTTTGGAAAAGATTGAAAAAGTGACCAACTACCAAAATGCACCTCAACTTCAAGATAATTAAGAAAATGCCACAAATAAAATGGAAGTCGGTAGCTCACTAATCGGAGAGGATATTTCTAATGAGTTATTAAGAAAATTTAATCTCTAAATCACCACGATTCTGGAGGTTTCAACATCGGTTTAAACATCCCCTATAAAGTTTGAAGTTGTGGCACTAGTATGCAATAAGAATCGAGTTGAATCGAGCTCTCAATCTCAAGTAATAAGCGTTTAGATTTTTGGTCTTCTACTCTCAGATTTCTTTCAAATTTGAGAGTAATTGTCCACCATTTCTATTCAAACTTGTTCAAAAAGTTTCTAAACTTGGTTACCCACTAGTTCTATGAAGGAATCAAGCGCGGAAAGAGCCTATAATCTATTCCCCCAATAGAGGCCGCCATTAAAGAAGAAAATATAAAACTTAAAAATCCAATCCGAGGCTACATGTGGATTCATCAAGCAAGACCAATCCCATTCGTTTTCTGCACCTCCAAGGAGTAATTCCATAGACGACCACAAAGAGAAATAATCCAAATAACGTTTCTCATTGAGGGAAATTAGATTCGGGTAGAATTTGGGGGTAAGTATCGAATTTTCTCTTACCATCCATTTCTCTTCAAATTAAGTATTCCCTAAGCTTCAAAGGAATGAGTTTAGTAACTTTGATGAAGAAATCGAGAGCTAAAACATCCCAGGACGAGCTATCCAATAAAAGGAAGTTCTACTTTTTTGGCTGAGTTGCAGACTCAGGACGATTTCTAAAAATTAATGTCCCACGCTCAAAGATGTTCCTCCAAACCAATTCCTTGAGCTTGAGGTAGGGATAAGGAAGAGTTTCTATGAAGAAGTCGGACCCTAACAACCCTTAGAATCGACTACCAAATAAGAAATCCAATGATTTGAACTCCGGTGAGAAATCATATTTTTGACTTCATGACGAACTTTGGAGGCAAATATTTTAGGCTATGATGCACGAAAAGGTATGAAATGAATCCCTAGCTCGTCCTTGTAACACCATCCTTAAGTTTCACAAAGAAATTAAGGAAAGAAACGTTGTGAATCGAGCTGGGGAATCGAAGAAACAAGTGATGACGAGGTTGGTCACACACATCGTCATCCTATCTAGAGGAAGAAAACAATGATGTGGCTTGTTCAAAGACCAAATCGTGACCTTCCCTCGATCTTTCTTAATTTTAACCCTCTTCTACACTAGTTCTCATGAAATATTTTATGGTTCCAAAATTCAGGCACAATAAGGAATTTGTGGAAGAAAACTTGAGGTGATTCGAATACGAGAAGCTCGAGAACGGAGGTCGTGAATGTCAATGACGAGATAAGTAGCCATCTTAGACTATTCTTAGGAAATACTTGTAGGAATCGCTTGGATCTCAGTATAAACCTTAAACCAAATATGAAAGAAAAACACCAAGAACCGAGAGTTAAGGCCTTGAACTGATCAAATTGCTTGGGATGTATGTAACATTAAAATAACCTACTAAATGAACTCTGCTACCTATGAATTTTTAATACTGAGAATATTATGGTGTGTTAAGATTATAGAGGAAATTTGGAGAAGGATAAGAAGCTAAACCAAGTAACGATGTAAAATGATCATAATGCTCCTAAGGTAATTTACTTTGGTTCATGAAATAGACAACCTCCAAATGCTATGAAACTTTGTACTAACCTTATTTTATATTTTTTGATGATGTTGTGATGTTTGAAAGCCATTGGAATACATTAAGTAGCTAAACTAAGAATTATGGGTAAAATGACCAAAATGCTCCTCAGACTCCTTATGATATTTTAAGATTTAGATATGCTCCAAATGACTTGCTACTTCATAAGTCCTAATCCTAAAAACATGAAGGTATGTTCAAAATTTTAAGTTGATTAGAGTAAGTTTGGAACGTAAACCAAGTTAGGACCCAAGAAACACCTAAAGAAAACATATCAAGACTCAAGACTCTTCTAGAACCCTCTAAAGAATTTATTAAGACTCTATTACTTGCTAGAATAACTCCTGTCTTTTACTATGATGGATTCATAAGCTAAAGAATGCAAGATACAATTATGCCTCAAGAATAATAAGAAATACGTAAAAAAATGTTTATGATCGTGAACCCAAAGAAAGTGTCACAAAAACTCTACAACTACCAAGATAAGGTATCATACTCCATGCCCTAAAGTTTTTATGATATGAAAGAAGGCTAGGTATTAAATATCCTGATCATGTCCAATGTAGCTCATGACCTCCCACCACGTAATGCTCTTAGAGGCCCAAGTTTTCCTCTTTTAGGTGGGATGCCCTGTGTCACGGTCATGCTTGTCCAAGGCATGTCACCCATGGCCGCATGCCCGTTGTCACAATCGCACTTTTAATGGCAGCGGACTTGCTATTGTGCAGCACTCACTTTCCAATGACAAGTGAGCTAAGCCAATTCGTTCTTACGTCGCCTACGACCAAGCGATGTATGCTCGAGCCTCTGGCCTCGGTTTTAAGAGAATGTTTTAGAAAGCGAAGGCAGAGAGAGATTTTCGAAAGAGAGATTTTTGAAAGAGACGTTATATAAGCAAGCAAGAGAGAAATAACAACGGCTTACTGTATATAACCTTGGGTAGGGAGAAGTTGACAACTAGTCGTATCCCCCTATAGTACATTCTGAGGCATTTCATGTCTGACAGGCCTAGACATGATATTTCTGAAATGTCATACTTCCTAGAAATATAAAAGTAAAACACTAGAATATGAAAAGACATAAAGGGTTGGGCTTGCCATGGGCATGCGGCCATGGGCAACACGCCTTGGACGAGCATGACCTTGACATCCTCCCCCACCTAATTGGTTGACGTCCCTGTCAACCAACTACTTTCGAACCTGGCGATGTGGGTAGCGGCGGAGTCCAGATCTTTGGCGCGTTCCCAGCTGTTTCCTCCATAGGGAGATTCTTCCATTTGACAAGGAATTCGCGAATCGTCTGTACGGGTCTTCCTATCTTCCTAACCCTGTCGGCTAGGATCTCCTCTATTTCTTTGTTGTCTCTCTGTTTCAGATCGATGCTCGGTCTTGTAATTACATTTCGTTGGTCGTCGTCTGGGTCAAGGTGATAAGGCTTCAAGTTGCTCACATGAATTACTGGGTGGATTTTCATCCATGTGGGTAGTGCAACTCTGTAAGAGGTAGCCCCAATCTTTTTTAGGACTTCAACTGGGCCTTCATATTTTCGAACTAGGCGTTGGTCCTTTCGGCTGCAAAATCGGATCTGTTCTAGTCTCAACTTGATGAGGACTTAATCTCCTGCTCGAAATTGAAGGGGACGACGTTTCTTGTCCGCTCACTTCTTCATATGCTTGGAAGCTTTCTTTAAATATGCCCGGGCTATATCTTTTGTCTGCTTCCATTCACTTGTGAAGTTTTGAGCTTGAGGATTTTTTCCTGCATAAGGATGATCAATAATATGTGGTAAGGCCGGTTGTCATCCACTTACAATTTCGAAGGGGCTCTTCCTCGTAGACGAGCTCGTTTGACAATTGAAACAGAATTGGGCCACATCTAGCAGTATTATCCAATTCTTCTGGCGAGCGTCGACGAAGTGACGTAAGTATTCTTCGAGCAAGTAGTTGAACCATTCTGTCTGTCCATCGGTTTGAGGATGGTAGCTCGAAGAGATGTTTAAACTCGTTCCGAAGAAGGTGAATAGTTTGGTCCAAAATGTGCCAATGAACCTACCATCCCTATCACTAATGATGCTTGACGGAATGCCCTATAACTTGACAACGTGTTTGAAAAATAGTTGGGCTGTTAGTTCAGCTGAGCATAATTTGGGAGTGGAAACAAACGTCGCATATTTCGAGAACCGATCTACGATAACCAAGATGGCGTCATATTCTCCAACTTTTGGGAGGTGTGTTATGAAGTCCAGAGACACTTTCCCAAGGTCTTGTTAGCATAGGTAGAGGTTCCAAGAGTCTCGAGACTTTGGCTTTCTCGACTTTGTCCTGTTGGCAGATGAGGCATGTCTTGGTGTACTGCATGATATCGTCCCGCATATTCAGCCAGAAGTATCCCTTTTTGATTAGGGCATACGTTCTTTGCCACCCAGGGTGTCCTGCCCATAAGGTATCATGACATTCTTGAATGAGCTTCTTCCTCAGTTCTCTCGTTCTTTGGACATAGAACCTGTTTCCTTTAGTCATTAGAAAGACTCCCTCGACCCAAAACTGTCGTGTCTTCCCAACTTTAGCTAGTTCGACGATGGCTTTGGCCGATGGGTCTTTGTGTAAATGTTCTTTGATGATGTCGCGCATCGATCCATTGATCGTACTAGAATGAATATGGGCTAACATGTACAGGGCCGCATGTTCGCCCTTCCGACTCAGTGCATCGACTGCTTGATTACTCTTCCATGCCTTGTGTTCGAATTTGAAGTCGAATTCCGCCAACGACTCTTGCCACCGGGCTTGTTTTTTCGTCAATTTTGGTTGATCGAAGAAGTGGCAGATGGCACTGTTATCCGTCTTCACTATGAACTGTGATCCCAAGAGATACTGTCTCCAGACTCATAGGCAATGAACTACAGCCATCATTTCTTTTTCGGAGACAGTGTATCAACGTTCGACATTATTGAGCTTTCGACTTTCATAAGCGATGGGGTGCCCTTCTTGAATAAGGACACCGCCTAAGGAAAAGTCGAAAGCATCTGTTTCTATTTCAAATGGCTTTGTAACATCTACTAACCCGAGGATAGGACCCCTCGTCATGGTTGCCTTTAGATCTTCAAAGACCATTTGACATTTATTTGACCACGACCAAGGGTGGTCTTTCTTCAGGAGCTCTGTTAAGGGGGCGGATCGTCGTGAAAATCCTTCGACGAACCGCCTATAGTAGTTTGTTAATCCTAAGAAGGATCGCACATCTGATACGGAAGTAGGGACTTTCCACTTTTGGATAGCTTTTATCTTATCGCTATCCATCCCGATCTGTCCATAGCTGATGACATGTCCGAGGAAGTTGATGCATGTTTGTGCGAAGGCACATTTTTCTTTCTTGATGTACAACTGATTATGCCGCAGCTTGTCAAATAATAGCTTCAAGTGTACCTTGTGTTCCTCTAGGGTTGTGCTGTATTCAACTATGTCATCGAGGTATACTATGACAAACTGATCCAAGTATTCATAGAAAACCTAGCTCATTAACATGCAAAACATAGCTGGGGCGTTTGTCAAGCCAAAGGGCATCACCAGGAACTCGACGGCCCCATATCTTGTCACACACATCGTCTTGGACTCGTCCCCCTCGGCGATACGTACTTGGTAGTACCCTGATTGTAAGTCCAACTTCGTGAAGTATTTGGCCCCGTGAAGTTGGTCGAACAAGTCGGATATTATTGGCAGTGGGTACTTGTTGCGTACCGTCACCTTGTTTAAGGCTCTATAATATATGCACAGACGCAACATCCTATCCTTCTTTTTTTGAAATAGTACGGGGGCTCCGTAAGGTGCTTTTGCCTGGCGGATGAATCCTGCCGTCAACAATTCATCTAGTTGTTTCCTCAATTCGGCTAGCTTAGAGGGAGCCATCCGATATGCGTTCTTCGTTGGGGGTTTAACCTCGGGAAGAAGTTCAATTTCGTGATCAATGCCTCGACGTGGTGGCAATGTTTGTGGTAGGCTCTCTGGCATTATGTCAGCGTAACTGTCTAGTACCTCCTTGATTTCGTCTGGGATAGTTTCCTCAGTAGTCACTTCTTCCATCAGTGGTATAGTCATAGATGTAGGTTCCTCTTGTGCGAGCCCTCTTTTCAATTGTATGGCCGAGATCATTCTAAGATTACCTGGCTGCTTGATGCTTGATGCTTGCAGGTATTACTGTGAGATTGCGATCGGTGATCACCAAGCATTTCGCCAGTGGCATTGGGATAACTTTGTGTTCTACGAGGAACTCCATCCCAAGTACCACGTCAAAGTCGTCCATGCAAACTACGACAAGGTCCAACTCTCATGTCCAAGTCCCTAATTTGAAGGGGACTCTTTTGGAAACTCCCACAATAGGCAAGGCCTCAGAGTTGACAGCTTTCATTTTTCCAAGGTCCTTTCCTATGGTGAGTCCAAATCTTCGGGCTTCTTGATCGGCGATAAATTTGTGAGTCGCTCCTGAGTCTATCAAAGTGCTCTTGCTGGGTCGAGAGTTTATTGTCGCATCTACAAACATGAGCCCTTTCTCTACTATCTCCTTCGGTTTGACCTTCTGTTGAAGGGCTGACCGGAATTTGAGCGCGCCCATTCGGGGGTTGTCTTGATCTTCCTTCTTGTCTAGCATAGTCTCGACTCTTGTGTCGTTGCTCTCTTGGATTAACACTTGGAGTGCAGTGAGAGAGGCCCGATGAGGACAGTAGGACACTTTGTGGGGGACTTTACACAATATGCATTGTAAAGGTGTTGTCGGGTGGTTCCTTTGAGGGTAGGGTCCTCGAGATGTCCCCGCTTGGTTTTTCTGAGGAGATCTATCTGTCCACCCGCTTGGTTTGTCTTACCTCCGTTTGGCTTGTTGGGACTTCCGTTTCGGTGACCTGGCGGCTTATATGTTTTGCCCCTAGTTTTTAGGGCCTGTGTTGTTTTTCTTTGGTAACTCACCTCGTTTCCATAGTCTAGGAGTCTCTCGGCGCTGACAATTGCGGTAGCTAGGTCTTGGACCTTTTTCTCCTGTATTTTTGTTTTGGCCTACGGTTGTAACCCATTTATAAAGAACACCTTGTCCTTCTCCGATGTGCCCCTAACATCTAGCATCAGGGTCGAAAATTGTCTAACATAGTCCCTTATGCTTCCAGTTTGCTTTAGGGCTATTAGTTTTTCCATTGCTAGATGGTCTACGTTTTCAGGGAGGAATTGGTCCCTCAACTCTCTCTTGAGGTCTTCCCACAAGTCAATGGTGTACAATCCATTCTCGATGTCTTGTACCTTCAAACGCCACCAAAGTTTGGCGTCGTCTATGAGATACATCGAGGCTACTGTCACCTTCATGTCGTCGGTATAAGCTGGTGTGGCTTGAAGTACAGTTCGACATCAAAGATGAAGTTCTCCAACTCTTTAGCATCCCGGTTCCCTTTGAAAGGTCTAGGTTTAGAAAACTTCAGTTTTTTGGATCCTATATTAGTTTGCCCAGCCGAGACGTTCTCCACGGCTTTCATGGTCACCTCGATTCGGGTGCTCATGGCGGACATCTTTTCTTGCATGTCATCGATCGTTGTTCTGAATTCGTCAGCTAATCCATTGAACAAACTTATCATTGTAGTTTGTAGCACGTCGAACTCTTCGCCACGTCCCTCCTTGTGTGCGACAGAGCTATCGAGGCTACCAAATGATCTTGGGCTGCTCGTAGGAGCAACCTTTTCTTCGAGTGAGGTCACTTGAAACATCAGTTCTGCGATTGGCAACCCATCCAGGCGGTTACCCATTGCATTGATTTCTACGACTTTTCCACTCAATTCCTTCACCCGTGTTTCCAGGAAGCGGATGGTGTCAGGGACTTCTTTGAGGAACAACATTTCCTCCTCTATTAAAGTAAGTCGGTCGACTTGTGCTTTGGGTGTCGACTTTGTCGTCGACATGTTCTCGATCTTTGCTATTTCACGGAGCTTACAAAGCTCTAATACCACTTGTCACATTCGCACTTTTAATGGCAGCGGACTTGCGATTCTGCAGCACTCATTTTCCAACGACAAGTGAGCTAAGCCAATTCATTCTTACGTCACCTATGGCCAAGCGACGTATGCTCGAGCCTTTGGCCTCGATTTTAAGAGAAGGTTTTAGAAAGCAAGGGCAGAGAGAGATTTTCGAAAGAGAGATTTTTGAAAGAGACGTTATATAAGCAAGCAAGAGAGAAATAACAATGGCTTACAGTATATAACCTTGGGTAGGGAGAAATTGACAACTAGTTGTATCCCCCAATAGTACATTCTGAGGACAGTATATAACCTTGGGTAGGGAGAAATTGACAACTAGTTGTATCCCCCAATAGTACATTCTGAGGCATTTCATGTCTGATGGGTAGGGAGAAATTGACAACTAGTTGTATCCCCCAATAGTACATTCTGAGGCATTTCATGTCTGATAGGCCTAGACATGATATTTCTGAAACGTCATACTTCCTAGAAATATAAAAGTAAAACACTAGAATATGAAAAGACATAAAGGGTTGGACTTGTCATGGACATGCGGCCATGGGCAACATGCCTTGGACGAGCATGACCGTGACACCTGTGACACGCCGGAACCTTTTGGCTTGTACTACTTTATTGCTTTCTTTATTGCTTTCTTTTACCACTTTCATGTTATATTATTTCTTTCTTGTTTTCTTTAAGAGTATGACGTTTCGGCAATGTCATGGCTACGCCTGGTAGACATGAAATGCCTCAAAATGTACTATAGAGGGAATATGACTAGTTGTCAACTTCTCCCTACCTAATAGTTATATGCAGTAAGCCATTGTTGTTGCCTTTTTGCTTACTACACAGGGGGATAGGCTAGTTGTCAACTTCTCTCTCTCTCTCTCTTGCTTTCAAAACTCTTTTTCCAAAACCTCTCTTCCTAGCTTTCTAAAATCTTCTCTTGAAATCGAGACTCGAGGTTTATATTCACATTGTTCGACTGCAGACAACGTAACTCAAAGTAGGCTTGACCCACTCATTGTTAAGAGTGAGTGCCGCATAATCGCCAAATCCGCTGCCTAGAAACCACGATTGTGACAGTTGGTATCAGAGCCTAGTTGGCTCCAAAGTGACAGGTAGACATGTCTTTGACTAAACAGTTGAACAAGTCCCACGTTGACAGATGAGTCGAAATAGAAGAACAAATGCAATACTTGCAGGAAGTTCCTGACAGTATTTGATCTCTAGATGAGCGAGTGAAAGAACTTGCTGACATTACCCTCGCCATTGACGCTATAAAGGGTCAGCTGGATGGGTTACCCATTCAAGAAATAATGTATCGAATGTAAAACCTAGAAACAAAATCAACAAAGAATGGTGGTTTCGAGTGAGGAGACAGCTCGACAGGCTCTGCTAGCCTGATTGAAGAGCGAGTCGATAGACTAGATAGCTCCCAAAAAGCAATGTTTCAAATGGTCACCGAACTATTTGAAGATGTGAAGGCAGCCTTCGACGTAGTCAGGGTAGAAATGGCGGACATAAGTGCTAGAGTAAACGTTGTCGTAAGGGCAGTGGAGAACTAAACCCCTACCCGGGGGACAACGCGACCCAACAGGGTCAAACTTCCTGAACCCAAGCCCTTCTCCAGGGCTCGAGATGTCAAGGCCTTAGAAAACTACATCTTTGACCTTGAGTAGTACTTTAAAGCAACGAACACTGAGACATAGGAAAAGAAGATTACTATGGCCACCATGCATCTAGCTGAAGATGCGAAATTGTGGTGGCGGTCGAAGTATGTGGACATCCAAGAGGGCCGATGCACAATAGACACTTGGGAAAGACTAAAACAGGAGCTTTGGTCTAAATTCTTCCCAAAAAATGTTGAGATCATGGCCAAAAGGAAATTACGTGACCTTAAACACACGAGTAGCATTTGAGAATAGGTCAAACAGTTCTCGTTGCTCATGTTAAACATTCGGCAGATGTCTAAGCTAGATAAGATCTTCTAGTTCACAGAAGGGCTGAAGCCATGAGCGAAGTCTAAACTATATGAACATGACATAGAAGATGTCTCCACGACCTATGCTATGGCCGAGCGACTTTTCAACTTGAACAACGAACAGTCCCAAGAGACAAGGCGAAACTAAGCCTCCTCAAGTGGAGGTAATAACAACCACACCTCTAATCCCTTCAGAATGGGAGGAGGGGACAAACCGAGGATCCGAGGAGTTGAAACAAGACAACCCTAACAAGGGACTGACGTCTTAGGCAAAGGGCCTCACAATAAAAACCACTTCAATCGATCACCTCTTTGTTGTTTCCTATGTAAAGGGAACCATAGGGTGTAGGAATGTCCAAAGAGGGCGTCACTACAAGCGATTCAAGCCACATTAGACACAGACGCGGTTGAATCCAAGGGAAAAGAAGCCGAGAAAGTGCTGAACTAGAAACACCCTAGATGGGAGCCCTGAAGTTCCTATCCGCACTTCAAAAGAAGACAAGGGAACAAAGAGAGCTGATTGAAAAAGATCTCATGTATGTGGAAGCGTGGGTGAATCACAAGTTGGCCAAGAATACGATGGTCAATTCAGGAGCCACCCACAACTTCATGACCGAGACGGAAGCAAATTGGTTGAACATCAAATGGCATCGAGACTGAGGAAAGATGAAGGCCGTCAACTCTGTGGCCTTACCGATTCTTGGAATAGCTAGGAAGACGACACTTAAGTTGGTTGGGAACATGGAGTAGCTTAGTGGACTTTGTAATTGTCAAAATGGATGACTTTGATGTGGTACTCGGGATGGAATTCCTTTTGGAACATAAGGTGATCCCCGTACCCTTGGCCAATTGCCTAATCATAACAGGGTCAACTCCAACTGTTGTTTAGACAAGAATCAAACAGTTCGATGGAATCAAGATGATTTCGGCTCTCCAACTTAAACGTGGTCTTGCACGTAATGAACCAACATTTATAGCCATTTCAATGGTGGAAACTGAAAGAACGGTTGACATTGTTCCTTTAGAAATATAGCGTGTACTAGAAGAGTACTACAAAGTAATGCTAGAGAGTCTACCAAAAACCTTACCACCTCGTCGAGGCNACAAGTAGAGCGAGAATCATGGAGCAATTGTAATAGAAGAACAAATAGAGCAAGAATCATGGAGCAATAAGAAAAAAAAAAAGGCAGTGCAGAAAATGTAATAGAAGAAGGCTTTTGAGAATTCTTTGTCTCCATGTCTCTCCCCCCTCGACACTCCCTTCAAAGTTTTTGTGAGAGTTATCTAAATGAGTTAGTTTCAGAGCGAGCGTTCATTTTCTACAAGTTAGTATCGGAGCAGCTTTTAATTTCTACTAGTTGGTATCAGAGAAAATTTATTTTCTACACGGAGCCCTAATGTTATTTTAGAAGAAGAAGGATGGGAGTCTTCGCCTAGAATGGACTATCGTGCCCTAAACAAAATCACTGTCATGAATAAATACCCTCTCTTCATCATTACCGACTTGTTCGATCGACTACATGACGCAAAGTATTTCTTGAAACTCAACCTAAGGTTAGGGTATTATCAAGTTAGGATTGTTGAGGAAGATGTGCCCAAAACGACTTGCGTCACTAGATATGGGGCCTTTGAATTCCAGTGATGCCTTTTGGGTTGACTAATGCCTTGGCCACATTCTGCATCTTGATGAACCAAGTCTTCCACGAGTATCTCAATAAGTTTGTGGTAGTCTATTTGGATGACATAGTGGTCTACAACTCCACCGTGGAAGAGCATGAACACCACCTACGGTTAATTTTCGAAAAGCTGAGAGAACACCAACTATATGTGAAGAGAGAAAAATGCGCGTTTGAACAACAATGATTCAACTTCCTTGGACACATAATAGAAGCAGGCAAGGTAGGTATGGAAGAGGAGAAAGTCAAAGTCAGTGGAAGACTCCTCCTTAGTGACAAAAGTGCGCTCTTTCCTTGGGTTGGCAAATTACTATTGGCGATTCGTGGAAGGATTCTCAAAGCGTGCAGAGCCCTTGACCGAACTACTAAAGAAGGAAAATAAGTGGAGATGNNACCTTAAAAACGCCATGATGGAAGGGCTAGTTTTAGGGATTGCCGATGTGACGAAACCTTTCGAAGTTGAGAAGGATGTCTCATACTTCGCCCTAGGGGTGTCCTACTATAGGAGGGACACCCCATTGCATACGAGAGCCAGAAACTAAAAAAGAAGGTACGGAGCATTCAAGAAAGAAATGCTGGCAGTGGTCCACCGTTTACGATCTTGGAGACAATATGTAATGACCCAAAATTTTCTACTTAATTTAAGGTCACTACTGTATACGTACCATAAACATTGAATGCGAAAGACTTCATTTAAATTCCATAAAACATAACCTTTATCTTAAAACACAGTCATGGACTTATGTGTTTCGAAAACATCTTTAAAACGACACAATAAAAGACTAAATAAAATGAATAAAAGTTTAAGTTAAAAACATTCTATTCTAGCCTAAGTCTAAGAAAATAAATACCACTATCCTATGCATGTGCCATGGTCTCGAGTTGGGATGCCGTTGTCAGCCAGCCGTACAGGAATGGGCCTTAACCGGAAAAATGTAGTAGCACATGGCTTGAGTATTTAAAGAAATACTCAGTAAGTGACCCCACTATTGGGGTTAAATGCAACAATCACATGCAATGAGATGATGAGACCTATCTTTCATTCCGTTTTCCCTACAGTGTTGTCCTAACGGGTAATTTTGAACGTGTATCATATACTTTACACACAACCCATAAGTTCGAGTGTGGGCTCACTAGCTAGTTCACACACCGCTGGGCCACTTTCCTCCCCACTTCGACTGGTACCTGAAAAAAAAGAAGGAAAAACAGGGTAAGTATAAAAATATACTCAGTAAGCAACCTACTTGTAGGCTCTTAATCACATCCAAGTTTAGGAGAGAACCACCAACTATACTCTAGACCCTATAGTTTCAATACTCTCAGTACACAGATCGGGGAGGAAGAACTTAACCTTTGAAGCGGTATTTCAGCATTTGAGGAAGAGGTACTCCCTCATAACTACATGTACCCCTCGTACAATCCAGCTAGAACTAGCCACTGCATGGTCAACGTCCTTCCACAGGACGAACCCATCATGTAGGAGACCTTGACCCACTCGCGTGATCAACATCTTACCATAAGATGGATCCCCATGTAGAGTAGTCGATCTACCACTGAGTAACACTTCCCTAACAGGCGTCTCGCCAAGTTCAACAGTACCACACCGGAGTAGGAAGAAAATAGTAACACCTCCCTAATAGGCGTTTCGCCCAACTCAACGGTACCATACTAAAGTAGGAAGGGAAGAGTAACATCTCTCTAACTGGCATCTCCCCTAGCTTAACGGTACCACACCGGAGTAGGAAGGGGAGGGTAACATCTCCCTAACTGGCGTCTTGCCTAGCTCAACAGTACCACACTGAAGTAGGAAGGGAAGTGGGGCATACTCGAACGCTAAATAGATATTATCTGCTAAGAGGTCATATCTCTACACCTCGAGGTCCTAATGTGGTTCTCTATATCTCAAAGGTAGTTAAAACTATTGAGTTAGGGGTCCTAGCTTCCAGATTCACTCAATCAAGACTTCCAAGTCCATAACAATCCAGGGTTAAAGGGTCTCTCCCTCAAAGCGTCTCTCACAACACCATGGACTGTAACATCAGGAGGGTCCCGTAACTAAACCCAACTCAATTCCTACAAGAGTTCACCATATGCGTAGCGCAACACTACAGCTTATCAATCATATCATAAGTTCACACAATCATTCAACAGGAGTTTATGTATGATTAACAATGCATTTGATCATACAAGCTCAACGGGGCAGTAACATCCATCGACATCGAGAGCCCAGATACACAAATTATTCAAGGAAGTTCATGTATAATTAACAATGCATACAATCATACAAGCTCAACGGGGCGGTAACATCCCTTAATACCCGGAGCGCAGATACACAAATTATTCAATAGAAGTTTATGTATGATTAAAAATGCATACAATCGTACAAGTTCAGCGGGGTGGTAACATCCATCAACACCTGGAGCGCAGATACAGAAACTCTCTCGTCCGACAACATAGTATGAACAAATTAAAGCAGTAGTAAGATAGACCAGCAAGCATACCGACATCGAGTGCGAAATCTCATTAAGGCAGTAAGTCCAAGAGATATATTTTTAATTCCATAAGTACAAGGGATTATTAGATCTAGCCACCCAGGGATAATTTGCTCTAGCATGCATGAAAAATCGAGCGCACCCTACAAGTATTACTTCCTAAATCCAAGTCGTGTGCCTTCCCGAGCTTGATTACAATCGTAACGGAGTCTAAAATTACAAATTATCTATTCACACACCTAGTTCACAGTAAAATAGGATTAGTACTGGAATCGGGACAAAAAACGGGTGAAAACAGGACACTTACGCGCCTACACGCGCTTACAGGGGGACTCCCACGCGCCTGCACACTTACCCACACGCGGGCTCCACGCGCAGGGCGTACGCGCAGTCAACGCAGGCATAGGTGCATTTTGAACCCTATCCGACGTAGACTTACCCCTCAAATTTTTTGGGTTGTGACACATGTTGTACAGGGACTAGTGGTAGCTTTCAGGTTGGAACCCGGGTCGTCGGGTTGCTTCACCGAGCACGAGTCGGGTTTTTGGGTCAACCGTCGAACGCGTGTCAGCAGAGATGCCAGACGCGTCTCTCCACCAGTTGCTCGATGCGTGTCCTCCCGTTTCGGCGGCCGCGTGTCCGTCGCCGATAGCCTAAGTTCATCCAATATCCAGATTCCGGTCAAATTCTATATCAACTTATTTATTTTGGATTTTTCTTTCTTCCAAACCATAACTCGAATTAAATCGATTTCTTAACCAGAATTCAAGATCTCAAGTCCACCAATCTAGATATATTTTTATTGTATTTTTTTGATACTCATATCGCTTAATAAATGAGGTTGAAAACAAAAAAAAAAAAAAAAAATTAGTTTCTTACCGAAGTAGGACAATTTCTCTATTTTGTTATCGGATGCGATTTTTTTGGCCGCGTTTCCTCTAAAAACTTGAAAGACTCCTCACCTAAAGTGTTGAAACTAAATTTTATTAAGGTTTAAATCATCTAAAACTCTCGGATCTATATTGAAATCATGAAACAAGAGAGGTCGCGGACTTACCTCGCGTTCTTGCCCGTTTCTTGCCGGAAACGAATGATCCAACGCTCAGACCACTCCTCTTGATACTCTGATTAACTGTAGTAGGAGATCTAAGATTGAAGGTGCTTCACTTCGGGTTTGGGCGTTTCTCCCTCCTTCTTCTTCTTCCCCTTCTTAAAAACCCTAACTCTTCCTTTCTCTTTCTCTCCCTATTTTCTTTTTTCTTTTCTTTTTCTTTTCTTTTCCTCTCCTTTCTTTTCATTTTTATTTCTATTCTATTATTCATCTTTTACTAACCTCCCTCTCAGGTGGTGAAGGAGGAAGATGGCAGAATGACTAAACTACCCCTCTCGGTTGACTTTGACCATTTTTTTTTTTATATTTTTCTTGAGTTTCTTTGATATTTTTAAACATTTTTTTCTTCAACCTCATCTCAAAATTCTGTCTCTAAGATCCCCAATAAAATCTCGGAAGATCAAAAAAAGGGAAATATTTAGGTTTTAAGTTTCTCGTCGGGGTTTGGGTGTTACACATTATGTACATATCATATCATTTTTCATATCGGTTCAGATATCGTTCATCATTCATATCATATCGTTTCTCATTCTTCAGTTCTGAAATCATACATAATTCTAACGGGGTTATATTTCATGCCATTTATCGTAATTTCATGTCATTCATATCATGCTGTATACACACAATTTAAGAGGCCTAACATAACATTCTATTCTTTTAACATAACATTTCGTCATATATACATCATACCATGACATATTGCATCACAATGTATCATATCATAAACAAGTCATAACGTAAACACTTCGTAGTCATATCGTTTTCTAAATTATCATAGCCTTAACGTTCTTATACCTATCACAGACATATCATTACGTGAACGTACCTTAATCATATCATCACAAGAACGTAATCTAACGCTATCGTTCTATCAATCTATCACAAACCTATCCCTTTCTACCCGTAACCTAATCGTATTCTTCCATCAATCTCTCTTATCCATATCACTCCGGTATGTAACCTAACCTTAACGTTTCATGAATGTATTTTACTCCTATCGTTACATTTCGTTTTGTGCATCCTTCTCGTATCCTATCTCAAACATATTCTTGAACACATCGTACTATAATTATTATCATATAATTCACATATTATAACATATACATAACATATAAGAAGCATATCGATCCACAAACAATTCACACATATCAATATATTTGACACGTGCAGAACCACGGGGCACGTGTCAACATCAAATATAACCATCCGATAGTAAGGTCACTTACCTGGCTAGCTTAAGTCGTTGTCACGAATATATCTTTAATTAAAGTTCGATTTCGTCCTTTGAAATCCGAGTCAACCTATATGAGCCCATGATATCAGTTTCAGGTTTGAACTCTACAACATTATTTCTCTACTTTACATTGGTCCATTGTTAAAAGTCTTGAAATGTTATATATCTATAATTATATTTTTATTAAAAATCTTATTTTTCATGGGTACTGTTGTATAAGAAAGTAGATATAGCTATTTCAAGTTATTCTCTGCTTTACTACTCGTCTTTACCCTCTGTATTTACCTTTCCCTCTATATTTAGTTTGTGGTTTTTAATTCTCTAATCTTCCTTTTTTTTATATGTTTCCTTTTAATTCATGTATTCCAAATTTCTAGTGGATCTCTGTTTCCAAATCTTTCCTTATCTCAGTATTTCCTATTCAGAAGTTTTATTGGTCATTCTGTCTTTAATCTATTCTTCGGCTACTGATAAAAATTTAATCTAATATTACTAATCGGACAAAAATTTAATCTAATATTACTAATCTTATGATGATTTACTAGATTCGTATAAATGAATTACATTTAGTTTCTAACTCAAAGCTAGACCATTGTAATAATTCAATGAAAATCTAATTATAATTGGTGGTGATTTCTAAAAAAAATAGGATAAAAGAAAATGAAGATTTAATATATACCTTATTGATCAGATCTATCTTCACGTAAACCTATGGTGAATCTCAACTGGGTAAAGGTCATTCTCATTTTTTTATCTGACAATTCTTTCTGGTGTAAGGATGGGTTGAGGAGAAAAACTTGTGGGAATGGACGAGAGGTTAGTGGAGAGAAGTAGGGAAGTTGTTGTTTTTTTTTTTTTTTTTTTTTTTTTTAAAAAATTTTAATTTTAATTAATTTATTTATTTATTATTATTATTATTTTAACTATTTTTTATAAAAAAAATTATTTGTTTATTTGTTTATTTATTTTTAGGCTATTACACAATACCTCCTCGGAATCAAATTTGTAGTTAAGACAGACAACAGCACCATATGTCAGAGTCACATTTGTAGTCAAGACTGACAACAGCTTCATATGTCACTTCTTTAATCAACTCAAGTTATCGTCAAAGCAAGCGCATTGGCATGAATGTGTGGCCGAATTTGACTTCCAGTTCGAACACAGGCCAGGTAAAGCAAACCAAGCTGTAGACGCTCTAAGTCGAAAGAGCGAGCATGTGGCTCTGTGCATGTTAGCTCATCTACAAGCAAGTAAGTTGAGTGGAACAATACGGGAAACTATCGAGGAACATCTAGCCAAAGGCCCGGCCGCTCAGGCCACCATGCAGTTATCCAGAGAGGGGAAGACTCGCCAGTTTTGGGTCGAAGACAATTTACTCTTCACCAAAGGAAATTGTCTCTACGTCCCCTGTTCGGGGAACTTGAGGAGACTCCTACTAAAAGAATGCCACAACACACATGGGCGGGCCACAACGGATGGCAGAGAACCTATACCCTCCAAAAAGGGGTACTATTGGTCGAATCTCCACAACAATGTAATATAGTTCACAAAGACCTGTCTTATTTGCCAACAAGACAAGGTTGAACGAAACAAAATTGCGGAACTACTAGAACCTCTACCAGTCCCGTCCCGATATGAACAGGAGTTCATGGTTAGCTCAGGATTAAGATCGAGTTACCTAGGTCATCGAATGAAATGAAAATCAGTCTCAACAGTAAACGACATTATAAAGAGAGAGTGATTTTCTTCATGGTCCGATCTTATGCAATACTCATTGCATAGGAAACGACATTATAAAGAGAGAGTGATTTTCTTCATGGTCCGATCTTATGCAATACTCATTGCATAGGGCGCCCCCACTCACATGTCTTCACATGTACAATTTAGTGATAACATTGTTTATATCATATACAAAAGTGGGCCACATCCATAGTGTTCCCAGAATAAGGTACTCAACCTTATACTTATACTATAGATCATTTTGACTATATACTTTAACTTGATCCACTTTTATGTCTCTACATATAGTTCAAGTAATCATACTATAGCCAGAGTGTTTTTAGTTTATTGAATTTAGATTAATGATCGTAAGGTTCACTTTATTCAATAACAATCTTTACTGAATAAACATCAATAATAACTTTATTGAAAATAGAATATGTCTTTGTTTACAAACTATGAGTTTTAGGACATAAAACCCAACAGGTTTCTCACACAAGTTCTGTGGACCAAAATCTTTGAGGGGGCATGTAGAAATTAGTCGGGAATGTGTTGACGACTTGAAGATAACTCAGATTATAGAGTTTGAAGAAATAAGATGGTTGACAGGGACTTCAACTAATTAAGTTGGGGGGAGGATGTCACAGTCATGCTTGGAAACGTAAGAAGCCTTGAGTGTAGTATTCGGACTTTGTTGCTTGGAACGTCGATTTGTCGTCGAGCAGGGGGTGATTAGGGAGATGACCTCTTGGAGGTGGGCACCTCTTTCATGCTGTAGCCGTCGATTTGTTGTCGAGTAGGGGGTGATTAGGAGGGAGATGACTGTTTCCCACAAAAGTTCGGTGGACCAAAATCTTGGAGGTTGCACGAAGAAATCGATGTCACAGTCATGCTTGGAAACGTAAGAAGCCTTGAGTGTAGTATTCGGACTTTGTTGCTTGGAACGTCGATTTTTCGTCGAGGGAAACGTAAGAAGCCTTGAGTGTAGTATTCGGACTTTGTTGCTTGGAACGTCGATTTTTCGTCGAGATGAGGGTGATATCAGGGAGATGGCGGTTTCTCACACAAGTTCGGTGGACCAAAATCTTGGAGGTTGCACGAAGAAATCAGTCGGGAATGTGCTGACAACTTGAAGATAGTCGCACCTCAGATTTGTAGAGTTCGAAGAAAGGGACTTCAACTAATTAAGTTGGGGGAAGGATGTCATAGGAGGATGTCACAGTCATGCTTGTATCTTAATAAGTTATGTATGAACTTTTTATTTTGAAATAATATAAATATGTCGTCTAATATGTTTTAAATTCTGTTTGTTTTATTTCGTGAATATTTTGCTTGTCTGTTTAGAGTTATCAAGTCTCAATCCTTATATACGTGACCAAAGGTCTTATTCTAAGTTCTAGGTGGAAGGCTCTTGTTGTTCACAGACTTGGGAGCATACGTAGCGATAACCAATGTCCGATGTTGAGGTGCTACCTCAAAGAACTCTCTCTTAGGTGGGCTCGTCCCACAGGTCACGTAGTCACCTAAGGTTGTGCTATACGTGCTTGCTTCACTGACTACCCAAAAGATCAATGCCCACCCATAGGATGGATCCATTGTGCAGGGTAATCAAATCAAACTTTCTTCTTGTGATTATCTCGATACTCTCTAGGAAGAACTAAGAGAAGAGTTCTTGCATTAAGCTCTCCCAAGTGTCCACAATACATCAACCATCTTGAATGTTGATGTACTTGGATCTCCACCAAAACTTTGCATCATCGACTAGATGAATTTTTGCCAATGTAATTTTCACTTCTTATGCTACGACATTTTTGGCTTGAAAGTTCTATTTGAGGTCAAAGATAAAGTTCTCTAGAGCCTTGGCATCTCGAACCCCATAAAAAGGCTTGGGCTACGGAACCTTTATCTAGTTGAATTGGACTACAACTTAAACTGGGGTTTGATTCTCCACTTCTCTCATGGTGAGGACTTGTCTAGTGCACAAATCCGCCGCTTCATCTCTAACCACTTCAAAAGCTACTCTCAAAATTTTAGATATTTTTAGACAATCTGAACGATCGTTGAGTATTGTCTAAGCCCTTCATATGTTCTTCCATCCAAGCAATAGAGCCCATCGAGCTATCCCCACTTGAGCCACTAGCACTTGTGGCATTGACTTTTGGGGCCTTGACCCTAACCATTAATACATGGACATTAGTTTCTCAAGGAAACCTACCAGCTTTAGTGAAAATAAAATTTATGCGAGCTTTTAAAAACCCCAATTCATCCGGAATTTCAGTTAGGTAGAGTAACAAATTTTTTATCTCTACCAATTGATTAGTCTGGGACTTGCCCAGTTCTTTTGCAGCAGACATATTTGTGTCCTACGATTTAAGGAGCCAACTTCGCTTTGATACTACTTATCACAATCGCACTATTGTGGCAGCGGGATAGCGATTATGCGACACTTATTCTAACCCAGTGAACAAGTCATTCATATGAAAATCACAAGTCATATACAATTCAGACGTTTGATTGAACCTTGGCCATGTTTGAAAGAAAGTGTTTTAGAAATCGTGAGGAAGGAAATACATTGATCTTTTTTTTTTTAAAAAAAAAAAGCAATAGTATAGGCTAAAAGAAAATAAGTAACAACCACAACTTTGAAAGCATATAACCTGAATAGTAAGAATTGATGACTAGTCACATACCTTATAGTACATTTTGAGGCATTTTAGCCCTGACGGGTGTAGACATGATTTTGTTGACAGGTCATACACCCCGGTACTAACACAACAATAACAGTAAATGCCTATCTAACTTGAAAGTAAGTAAAGGAGTTTGGAATGGGCATGCGGTTGTGGACAGACACGTCATGAACAAGCATGATTGGGACATCTGACACGCGACCGTAGGCAATACGCCTTGGACAAGCATGACCGTGACTGCCTGCAGCTTGACTTAAGCTCACCTCGGCTTGACAAGGTATGTAAGTTGTAAGGTTAGTAGGCGTGATCTCACTCCTTATGTAAATTATATGCATATGTCAATTACCGTCTTTTAAACTAATTAGGATACAATTGGTTACAATACCTAATAACTTGGAGTCTATTGCAGGATGATAGATTATGGATCCTAAAACCTGAAGTGGTACTATACGAAATGGTAGAGCAGGTAGAGCCTTGACTGAGACCGACTCTGCTCAACTTCCTTATAAGGAAAGGCATGCTAAGAAAAAGTGTTGGAATAAGTAGATACCATGATGCTACAATTATGATCTAGGCATCTCAAATAAACTAGGGTAACATAAACAATGGAGAAAATGTCAGAATATCTAGGTGGTCGAGAGTGTTAAGATTTATGCCCTAAAGCCTCGTAATTAATTGTTTAATTTTAATAATAACTTTGATTATTTTATTTAAAGTTTAATATTATCCCACATGTGATTGACATACAAGAGAATCATGTTTAAGAATATCCTAAAGGGTCTATAGTATATGGATAAAAGTTTGCCGATGCTAAACAACTAGAAGGTTCAACCACACCAAAGGTAGTTCCTTCAGCATTTTTACATGAAGCTTTAGCGATGTGATTCTCGTAAGTTAGCTTTATGTCTATCAAGCGTAATCCAGTGCAATGATTTGTTGGACTACAATCAAAATTGATTGCTATTTTAGTGGCTGAAGTTCTCTTGATGTCTTCGTATGTCACTTCGCTAACTTTAACTTCAGAATCCTATTAAAATAAAGAAGAACAATGAAACTATATTCTAAAACCAAATATAAATTAGGAATTAAATAATAAGATATAAATCAAGCATAGTCTTAGATTTTTTAGATAGTATATTATAAGTTAGAGCAATTATCTTCAATGATATTAGATATTTTGGATAAATTAAAAAATAAAATCATAAAAGCTTCCTACCACTTTAAGACATCAAAAGTAATAGCATCCCTAAATTATTACCTATAAAACTAATTTAATGTACCAAAAAATAATACTAATAATTTAGCACCCATTTTAAACACAAACAAATTTCAAACAATTAAAGATAAAATAAATCAATTATTTATAAAATTTAAAATTTAAATTGTATTATTCATCAAATTTAAGTTTAAATATAATTAGAAAAAAATTAACAATGTATGAGATTAATGAGGAAATATACTTGACCACGACAGTAATTTTGATCAATTATGATTGGGTTTTTCACATTATTCATAATAATGTGTTGAAAATGAACGTTTGTAGCGAATCCATTGCTTGGTCATCCCCAAGACTTAATCCTTACTCCATTCTGAGTCCCCGTGAATGTAGATGATTTCACTGTAACGTTATGCACTCCATCCTCCTCAGCCTCCATCCCTAAGCTCCCAATGCTAAAAACACATTCAACAAAATACCAAATGCTTTCTAACCTTTAATTTCCTCACTCTAACCTAATATATTATATAACTATTTTTATCCAAAATAATTTTAAAATAATTTAAATCATTTTTCTCACGTTCAAAATAACTTTAGAATATATTTTAATCATTCAAATTTAATTTAACATTTAGATTATCTTCTAAAAATTAATGTGACAAATTTATTTAAACCCTTTAAAAAACATTTCTAAACATGTTCATCCTAATCTATCTTTAGTTACCTGATTCCATGTCCAGGTCCACATGTAATACTTTCGATCCACATGTTGGATGTGCCTGGACCGATGGAGATGCAGTTGTCACCGTTTCTAATGTTTGAGTTGAGGATGGTCACATCTGATGATTGTCGCACATGGATGCCATCAGTGTTTGGACTATCGCATGCAGCCAAGACATTCACTCTTGTCATATGCACGTTTTGGCACCGATTCATTACAATGCTGAACAATTGGCTGTTAATTGAAGATAATAATCCATTGATGTTCAAATTCTTTCCATCATTTATTTGAAGACTATCAATTCAAAACAATCAAAAGCGAGAATTAGTAAAAATTTAAAATAATATTGTATTAATCCAGTCATTTTCATTAAAATTTCAGTTAAAGAAAAATTTTCAAATTTTTTTTATATGGAGCCAACTTAAATTCTGCATACCCGGGCTCCAATGGGGCAACTCTTCCCTGAGTGTTTACAATTCCATAGGGGAGTTCCTTGCCCATCAATAATATCGCCAGTAATGGATAGCCCATTTATGTGATTAAATAAAATCCAAGAACTCGAATTAGCTAAAACTTGAATGTTCGAGGAAGCCACAAGAGTTCCCTCAATGAGAACAGTAATAGCATTGTTCTTACAAGGCCCATTAAATCTCACACTTTGAACGGAGAATATACCATCGGGAACGTAAATAGTGGCTGGTTCAGATGAGTCACAGGCCTTAGCTCATGCCGTTTGAAGCACAGGTGAGGCATCGGTCTTTTCATCGGGCTTAGCTCCGAGAGTAACAATATTGAATGTAAATTCAGCAGCTGAGGCATGGTTAAAAAACAAAAGTTGAAGGGAAAGAAAAACATGTAAGATTACAAGAAGAGACAAAGAAAACTGAATGATACAAGTGTTCATGATAATCTTGAGAGAAAGAAAAAGGAACCAAGTGATAGGAAAATAGAAGAGGTGTGGAGTGATATTTATAGGTTAATGCTTACCCTTCTAACTCTAATTTTAACTTATCAAGTAATACTTTATTCTTGTTCTATTTAACCATTATTGTTTTTATATGGTTTAACCATTTTTAATTAGGTATATCAGGTAGGTAAATTTAATCAAATCCAATGATCATTTAACTCTGTCTTTCTAACATTTTTAAATTTAAGTCTATCTTATAAGATAAGACACACTAATTGTCATGTTAATGATCGATCGTTCCATCTCATTTTTAAAATTATTAAATTAAAAAAAAGTTTCTTTATCAATATGATTTTATTTTTGTTTTAACTTAAAAGAGGGATGGGAAGATTTTAACTGAAAAAATCCTAATTTTTCCAACTGGTTATTTTTTAAAAATGGATGTTTAATCTTAATTGTTTGGGTCAACTAAAGAACTATGCAATGTAACAATATGTGTTTTATTGGCCTCTCAACCTCCTACTATAATAATAACAATTTACTAATACTGTTAGGTGTTTATATTTTTTGATACCAATTCTATATCGATTCTCTATTATAATAAAAATAATAAAACATTCTATAAGATAGAATCAACAAAACACTATTATATATTTTTCAGTCTTTTTATCATGTCGTTGTTAGTGATGTAATAGAAAGTTATAAAGGTGTCACAATTAATGAGAGGCCAAATTGTTTGTCATATTTGTAACTATCCAATAAATTTATAAATGCTCACACAGAAATAATTTACAAATATTATATTTTTCGAAGTCTTAAAGTCTATCAATGATAAGTATATCGACAATATGTCGTTTTTATATCTATCAACAATTTTTTTTTTTAATCATTTATAGACTTTTTTTTTTTTTTTTTTTTTTTTTTTTATTGTCGCTTAAGGATAGATCTATATCACTATAATAGACATCTCTTTTCTCCTTTGATTAAATTGAACCCCATTATATGTTAGGTTCTTTCCTTTTATCACTTTTATTTTTGTAAAAATCATTGAACCACACTAGAAGTAGTTGAAAGTTTGTAAACTAGACTTTATCGCTTAAAATTAATGAACTAAAATCTAATTGGTGTAGAGACAACAAATCTAGGAGGGATGGAGGGAGAGAGATCAATGAAAAGGTAAAATAAGTGAGGGATGAGAGAGAGATATCTTATGAATACGCAGATTGGGTGCCTTAAGCAACTATTAGGACTTACATATAACCCCCATATGAAGAATTGAAAACTTGTCACATCCCCCTATAGTACATTTTGAGGCATTTTGATCCTCGTAGGTATAAACATGATTTTGGTGAACGGTCATACACATTCGAATTGACATAATAGAAATGATAAAGACCTAACTCCGGGAAAACAAGTAAAAGGGGTTTGGAACGAGCATGAGACCACAGACAACACGCCTTGGACAAACATGACAGTGACATCTAGAATGCGACTACAGGTAACAGACCTTTGACAAGCATGCTTGTGATATTCTCCTCCACTCAATTGGTTGATGTCTTTATCAACTAACTCTTCACAAACTAAGCAATGTAGAAGGAGGCTGACTTTAGCTCTCTCGAAGTGTTTCCAACTGATCTCAGCGTTTTGATATCTCTTCCGATCTACCAAGAACTTTTGTAAGTCTTTTCTTGATCTATTGATGTGTCGTATCTTTCAATCGAACTCTCTTCTACTTCCTTCGTAATGAGATTCTTCATCATGGCAGGAGGTCGTGTTGCCGCATTGTTATTGGTGTCTTCTTTATTAGCATACGTTTTAAGTTTATGACGTGGATAACATAACTAGTCCTCATCCATGGGAGCAATCGGTTCCTATATGATGCTCCCATGGATGAGTTAACCAAAAGTTCCCAGTATGAATTCAGTAGTCGATATCATCTTCACCCTTTTGTTTATCGAGTATGGATCTGAATGATAGTGTGGTTTGACCTCATAACCACTAAGCATTTTGTTTGGGGCATGAAAATGACCTTGCCTTTAAGAAAAAAAAAAAAAATCTATCCCTAACACGGCAATGAAATCATTCATCTTGATTATCATAAAATCGGTTTGCTCAATCCAAGTCTCCAACTTGATCGATGTTCTCTTTGAAACTTTTGATATGGGTAAGGCCACAAAATTACAAAATTGACAGTTTCATCGTTCCAGTGTCTTGATGCTAGAAAGTGTTCAAGTGTTTCTCTTGGGTCTCTATCAGGAAGTTGTGGATGACTCTAGAATTGATCATTCTACTCTTGGCCAATCTATAGTTAACCAAGACCTTAATGTACATAAGACCTCATTCTATTGGCTCTATTGTCTCTCCCACTCTCTTTCGGAAAGAAAATAGTACTTTAAGGTTCCCAATGCAGGGGTTTTTGACGCTTTGACTTGGAAGGCATGGAGAGCCACCCTTTGTGGGTATTCAAATTCTCGATAGGCCACCTTGCATATGAAGCAAACGAGGGCCCTTATTTGTAGCTTTTTTGGTCATGAAGTCTATCATGAATATCTACCTCTCTTTTGGAAGAATTCATAGTCTCATCCTCGAGCTTCAAGTCTACCACCTCCCTTTATTAGGGTTTATGTCCTAATAAACTGATAAGCCCATTTTTAAAAATTTAGATTTGTCCTAATTGATAAGAATAACGGTGTTCCAAATGGACCTATTGTCAAGAAGATTCAAAAAAAATTCAAAAAATATGTCAACAATAGCATTTGAAAATTTTATAAATTATGTAAAAGTCAAATGGTCAATTTGACTTATTCTTTTGTAGAGATTAAAGGAGATCGGGAATAAATCACGTCCACAAACGTCTTTTATCGGGAGATTATAAATATCCACAAGTAAAATTCAAATTCGTGGATGAACGTAAATCAGGTCTCAAAATGAGACGTTTCCCTTAGAAATCTGAGCATCATATTTGTCATTTCTAAGTTTCAAGCAATTCTTGTGGTCAAATTGCACTCGAGACATTCAATCAAGTCTTGATCAAGTTCGATTGTGGAGTGACTCAATTTAGAGCAAGATTTCCAAATCTTGCTTCTAGATCTTCGATCATAAGAGGTAATATAATTCTAGCCTTATCTCTTGGTTGATCCAAATTTCGTATAAGGAGGTGTTAATTACTTTGATTCAAGGGTTCTTGTTTCAACAAAAGCTTGGATCGTTGGGCTGGGGATTAGGGTTGCCTTATCAATGTGGTATCAGAGCCTAGGTTTACATTTGTGTGGCCGACTCTAGAATTAATTTTATCTTTTATTTCTGCTATTGTTTATCTTTTTTTTAAATATGTCCCTTTATTTTCTTGCTGTCATTTCCGTCATTATTCATCAACTTTTCACTTTGTTCTCATGTTCTTCCTAAAGATCATGTTGAGATCTTGAAAAAAAAACTTATCATATTTGCTCTTACGATTGTGATTATAAATGATCTTTATCATTTTTTTTAGATCATTTGCATGTTTATTTGAAGATCAAATAAACTTCCATTCACATCATTTTCTTAATCCATCTAAATATATAACCGTTGTATTTGATATTTTTTTTCTCATAATCTATGCTTGAAGATAACTTTTAAATTTCCCGAATTCTGTAAAAAGAAGAGTTAGATCGTTCTTAAAATCTTCATGTCCTTTCTTTTT
The DNA here is from genome assembly GCF_002738345.1 of Cucurbita maxima. Lineage (NCBI taxonomy): Eukaryota > Viridiplantae > Streptophyta > Magnoliopsida > Cucurbitales > Cucurbitaceae > Cucurbita > Cucurbita maxima. Next base: position 346,151 of record NW_019272089.1, on the reverse strand, counting down.
GGAATTTTTTTTAAAATTTTTTCAGAGTGCAATTCTATCCAAAAATACCTTCGTGTTCCTTAATTGTTTGTTCACTGTCTTGTTTTATTTTTTTTATTTCATAATTAACTTATCTTAATTGCCTTGAATAGCTTGCTGCTATCAAAATTGTTTTACCCATATATTAGCCTACATTGATCATAATTTAGTCACTTTTCCAAACAGCCTACCTTTGTGTGTATAAACACGAGTGTCCTTGAGTGTAAAATCAATGAGTTGAGTATTTTAAGTCTTAAACATATTTCACAACTGTTTGTACAATCATGAACCAAGACGAGGAAAATGGAGGGGAGATCAATGATCTAGTTGAAAAAGTCCAGAAGAATGAGAAGGAACTGGAAGATGAGATTCATTTGGCACTTATAACAAGAAGGCTTGTTAAAACTCAAGTTACAGAGAATGATGTTGATGATCAAAGAGACAACCTATTCCACACGCGATGTTTAGTCAAGGGGACTGCTTGTAGTCTTGTCATTGATAGTGGAAGTTTCACCAATGGTGTAAGTACCATGTTGATCAAAAGGTTGCAAATTCCAATCTAAGATCATCCTAAACCTTACAAGCTCCAATGACTCAATGACAGTGGAACAATGAAGGTAGTTTCCTAAGCTTTAATATCTTTTACTTTGGGAAAATATAAAGATGAAGTTCTTTGTGATGTGTTACCAATGCACGCTGGAGATATATTGCTTGACAGACCATGACAATTTGATAGGAGGGTTATGTATGATGGCTATTTAAATAGATATTCTTTTGTAAAAGATGGTAGAAAAACCACTCTTGTATCTTTGAGTTCTGCAAATGTATTTGCTGATCAATTAAAGTTGGAAGAAAGAAAGAAAGAATTTGAAGAAAAAGAGTTAAAAAGAAAAACAAGAGTTGAGTGAAAAAATAGAGAAAAATCAAAGAGAAAAAAGAAGAATGAAAAAAGAGAAATTGAAGAAAAAAGGAAGAGAGAGATTTATTTGGTACAGTTGGAGGGGTGAGAAGGTTTTCACAAAAATCGATCTTTCTACTTATGTACAATGGAGGATTTTTGGTCTCTAACTATAACAACTTGGCTTTGCCTACTGTTTTTCAATCTCTTTTACAAGAATTTGAAGACATGCTTCAAGATAAAGAAATACCTCTCATTAGAGGTACTGAACATAAAATAGACTTCATTCTAAGAACTGTCAATCCTTATAAGTCAGCTTATTGAGTCAATCCAACCGAGACAAAAGAAATTCAAAGGCAAGTGGAGGAGCTCATGGAGAAGGACTATGTATGAGAAAGTTTGAGTCCATATTCTACCGAGGGGCAGTCAATCACTCATTCACTAAACTAATACATTCTTGACTTTAAACACATATCCCTGAATAACTCTTGTTTCTATAATATTTTTAGTTATCGCTATTTTGGTCAAGAATATACTAACTCTTAGTAATTCTTCGTAAGTGTGACCCACCATTTTCAGACCTCAGAGATTGGTCCCAACAATGCTATCGAATGAAAAAGTCAAATGGGTAGTTGCTCTAGGGCAACATGCAGGTGGAACATGAGAATCTCACAGTGCAACTTAGTGGTGGAGACCATAGGAGGTGTTGATATACTTCCTTCTCCCACTTACTATAAATACTTTCTCTATTCACCTTATTATTGACTCATGCAAATACCTTCCGAATGGAGGACGCTCCCAGGGCGACACAAGGCTGAGCATGAATCTCACCGTGTGAATTTTCCAGAGAGCGTAAAAGGAAAACGATGTATCTCATATATCTTTTTCCTCCCACTAAGTATTTTAGACGGTTGGGTATACTTATTACTTAGTTATATTCTGGCTAATTAAATATAACTTAAGTCTAGGTGATTTTTCTAAAACTTATATCACTTAAACATGCTCATAAAAGTGGGCTAACTAAGCTCAAGTACTGGTCCGATCTCCAGGTAGTAGGTGTTCCGTATACCGTCAATTTATGTACCTCCAGCCTTAGACAAGATCGTGTCAGGTGTGCTTTCTTGTAACCGCAATTTTGTAAGACATCGACCTATTTTAACTATTAAAATTGATCGTGCTCGATTCTTAACCCTGAGTGAGCATGTACTTATCTTTATTATAGATTTTAACGTCTATCTCGTTTTATGACGTTGAAAATAACCTATAACATGTATCTAAAATGCTTTATATAACAATTATGTAATCATCCATTCCATGCAATAATATAACAATTTATATTTATCACTCATGGAACCCTAAACATGCATACTATACATTATAACACTTATAACATACTTGGAATGCATGAAACATGCTTAGCCTATGGTGGGATTTTGAATCTATATGACATACTTTATGCATATACATTTTCTATTTAATTAAAACATACATTCATAATGCATAATTAATTAAACACGCTAAAGTGGATTGATTTTGCATTTTAAAACAAGCAATTAACTAAATTATTACATTAATAGTTAAAAATAACTTGAACCGCTCCCGAGGATCACGAACGAGGCGAACCAACCCTTAAAATCGTTGAACCGGACTCCAAAAGCAGAAAAAACACCCGAACTGCCTCTTCCATCTTCTTCTTCGGTTCAGCTTGCTATCTCTTCCTTTTTGATCAATTACAACCTAAAATGGACTCTAATGACTCCATAAAAATTACAAACCTTTCTTCATTCATTAAAGCCCATACACATTAGGCTTATTACAATAATTGTATCAAATGGAAGCATAAAAAAAATGCCAAAACCAAAACCATCCACTTTAGCAATCATAAAATTTCATTCATGAAATGATACCCACCATGATCAAATTAATATAAATAAAGTGCCTAAAACTTGCTATGATACGAATTGAAAGTGTTAATGTAACACATGCGGAAGAATTTGGATCTTAGGCACTTTTAGAACATCAATTATAGTAAATAACTAGCATATTCATAAGTATTAAAACTTAATGAGTTTGAATACTAACCTTTTGTAGTTCAAATTCCTTTTTTCTCACGAACCGGTATTAAAACTTAATGAGTTTGAATACTAACCTTTTGTAGTTCAAATTCCTTTTTTCTCACGAACCGGTTTCGAACCACCACTAGTGTCTTCTCCACTATTCTCCGACCTTAGAACGGGATTGTGGAATCTGGTGAGTGACTTAAACTTACGTTAATTTCTTCATGCTCGTTCCAAGTTCGAAGTACCATTTGTACAAATAAGAACCCCCTTTGTTACATGATTTCTTCTTCATATAGATAGATATAGGATCTATGGAGAAATTACTTAGAAGTACATTTTGTGCAACAGCCCTTCCTATCCGATAGAAAAGGATTCCATGATTCTGAACCGATCTTACCTGGGATCGCAAATCCCAAGTTTGTCTATGAAGAGCAGATCTAATTATATTAGTGTCTATAATTGATTTCTTCTGCATAATACTAATCGATAGAGCCTCATTGGTAAGTGCTAGGGGAGAGATTTTGTATATATGAAGAGAGTGTTTGTGAGAGGTTTTTCTCAAGGTTTTTCACCAAGAAGAAGAACTTTCATGTATTATGATCACTTTATTTATAGAGTCATGTTTGCATGTTCATGCAAATTTGAGACCACCAAATTTTGACACTCAAAATTCCATTCAGATGTTTGGGATTATGTGGCAAGCATGCATGCTTGAGTTAACCAAATTTTGACACTCAAAATTCCACTCAAATTTGTGGGGTTTATTTGGCAAACATGCAAGTGGCAAGCATGCATGCTTGAGTTAACCAAATTTTGACACTCAAAATTCCACTCAAATTTGTGGGGTTTATTTGGCAAACATGCAAGTTTGGTTAAACCAAATTTTGACACCTCAAAATTTCACTAACATGGATTTTTCCATTAAATGAAGTCAACATTTTGACTTTCTTGATTCAGATTCAACAATCAATTTGAATTATTAATTTCAAATTAAAGTAATATTAAATGATTAATTAAACTATTTAATTAATATTTAATATTAATTCAAATGACAATTCCAATTAATTCCGACACATATTTGATTAAGATATTAAATCTTATTTAAATATCTCAGATTCTCTCTTTTGGTTTAATTCGTAAATAAAACAAAAATGCGGTTAAATATATCGTATATATGTAGCACATTCTCTCTATTTGAATTCGAACACTTCGAACTCGCTCATCCCACTGTTCTATGGTTTAGTCCGATATGAGCTAGCAAAGGAGCCTAATGAACCTATAGATCATGGGCTCCAACGATCCAAGATTAACCGGTTAAAGTCATTAACCTTGTTAACCAACATTCGTTAAACTACTAGGACATTCTACTATAGCCTAGTAGTTGCACTCCCCTCACTATAGATATATTTATGTCTATTTGATATAACCATGATTAGTAAATCGATCCTTCACAGGTTGTTCGTAACTAGAGCTGGGTCAATTTAATGTTTTACGCCTGAAGTTCTTCTTGTTTCTTATGTCTCACTGATCCTCTAATGAACAATTGGTTTGTGGTCCGACCAGTAAACCGGATGTCTCACTGATCCTCTAATGAACAATTTGTTTGTGGTCCGACCAGTAAACCGGATCCCTCTCAGGCCAATGAGAGGGTGGGGCCCCTTGTTCAAGACCTGGAGTGGAGTCAGTACTTAAGGGAACTACCTTTCTTCTATCCCTAAAAGTGGGTAGGAGTGAATCCATCTTGCACCCCACATCCCCAGCCATTTACCTAGTCTTACCCCTGAAATGGGAGGCCTATTGAGTCGGCGAACTTGAGCCACTCTCACCCATGCAAATCTAAGGATAATTCCGAATAAACAGGAGTTCATGGTTAGCTCAGGATTAAGATCGAGTTACCTAGGTCATCGAATGAAAAGAAAATCAGTCTCAACAGTAAACGACATTATAAAGTGAGAGTGATTTTCTTCATGATTTGATCTTATGCAATACTCATTACATAGGACGCCCCACTCACATGTCTCCACATGTACAATTTTAGTAATCATGTTGTTTATATCATATACAAAAGTGGGCCGCATCCATAGTGTCCCCAGAATAAGGTACTCAGCCTTATCCTTATACTATAGATCATTTTGACTATATACTTGAACTTGATCAACTCTTATGTCTCTACAAATAGTTCAAGTAATCATACTATAGTCAGAGTGTTCTTAGTTTATTGGATTTAGATTAATGATCGTAAATTTCACTTTATTCAATAACAATCTTTACTAAATAAACAACAATAATAACTTTATTGAAAATAGAATACGTTTTTGTTTACCAACTATGAGTTTTAGGACATAAAACCCAACAATATTTAATTCAATCTATAAACTAGAAAATTTATTAAAGTTCACAATGAATGGAAAGTTACACAACAAATAAGTCATACTTATTAAATATTTTTAATATTCAAAGATTTGTTAAACACGAACATAAAATTTAATTTATTACAACAATAATAGCATTGAACTGATAATTTTTTAAGGTTGGTAATGGTGATCTACTTTTTGTAGGAGATGGTGGTCTCCTCCACTATTAACCGTAACTATAGCATCTGCAAAGTATTTCTTTCTGCATACTTTAAGAAAGAACACCGTTGCACAAGCTCGTAAAAATATTTCTCATCATTACGACCAGGTAGTATATGGATGCATCAGTTTCTTAGTCTTTTTCTTTTCGTCCTTAGATTCATGATATCTCTTCAATCCTATTCATATTCAATCAAAAGATAACTAGAATAAAACTGAAAAATAACAAACAAAAGAAATGTAAGATAACTCAAATAAGTATTAGATTGTAGCGTTTGAGTAAAGCAATGTTAAATAAATAAATTGAGACTAGAAGTGATCCTAAGATATAAAATTATGGTTAAAAACAAGAATTTATAGCTCCTAATAAAGTGAACATTTATTTTCTTTTGGTAACTTGATCATATGAACCTCAAAATTATATGTATTCAATCTCCTTAAAATTATAGAGATTTTGAATCTTGATGTGAAGAATTATAGAACAAATCACCGTATCAACCTCTCAATCTAATTACTAATATACCTTCAATATCCAATAACATTTCTAATTATTCTATCTTAATACCATTTGTATCAAATTATTCTCTCTTATTGAATAATTTATTTGGTTGTATAGAGAAATGAACTTTTTTCTCTTGATGTACTCATGTGCCATCTTTAAGGTTCGTATAACCAACTTTTATTTATTAAAAATTTAATAATCTATATGATGATTTGTTGTTCTATCACAAAATTTCTTGGGATAAAGAGGGAAGATGAAGCTTTGAGGATTGCACAATTGAGGAAAATGTGTGTTGTTATTAAGAAGGTGATTATTATTATTATTACACAACTATACATATTTATTTTCACTAATCTCACTTAGTTTATCCTAATATTACTAGGCAAGAATAAAAAAAAAAAAAAGAAAAAAAGAAAAAGAAAAAAGCATAAGGTTTTGGATATTGGGTGCGGTTGGGGAACTCTAGCTATTGAAATAGTAAAGTAAACTGGATGTCTCTACAGTGCCGTTACTTTGTCCAAACAATAATTGCAACATCTTGGCCTTCAAGTAATATCTCTTTCTTATGCACCTATTTTACTTCTTTCGATTGTTGTTTGAGTTAAGGTAGTTTCTTAGTTTCTTAACAATCTAGAGCTATCATAAAGTTTATCATGAAGTAGCATCCTACTTGATAATCAAGTGCTAACCTTAAGCTCATATTGAATTAGGGTAGCATCCGAATTACTTAAAAATCAAGGGCTAACTTAAGCATAACATGAAGCTTAATGACCTGATCATAATACTTGATAACATTCAATATCCTAAAGTGAGCTTAAGTTATATTAAACTTCTAAGCCTCCATAAATCTTGGTTAATCATTAGAGGCACTTCAGTCATTTCTCTTAAGCCTTAGCCTATACCCCTAACTTGATTTAAATTCTAAACTTGATCCAAACATCTTGAAATATAACATAACCCTTCATGTTCTTGTATATAGGCTTTACTTAAAATATTGGATCATTAGGAGGGTATTTGGACCTTGAAATATTTTAAAGGAATGTTAAGGTCATTTTGGTCATTTTACCACCTTAAACTTAGTTCGAACCCCAACCGTGATCAATAGTTCTAAAACTTTATATAATTCTTACACATTATAAAATAAGGCTTCATATAAAGTTTCATGATATTAGGAGATCAGTTGGGTAATTAATGAAAGGTAAGTTATTTGAGGGGCATTACAGTTATTTTACACCCTTACTTGGTTTCATTACTAATCATTTTGATCCAACCTTCTTATAGGATCCTATTGAGTTTCTTCTTTGCGACTATCCAGAATTGTCAAATACAACTATATATGATAGGATCCTATTGTGATGAGTTTTCAAATGAAATAAAGCAGTCATAATATGCCTGAATTAGTACTATAACATAATAATTATTTGATTAAACTATAGATTTAGTAGGTATCTAATAGATCACAAAATGTTTTAGATTCATGAACTTTGAATTTAGCTTAATGTCCTTAAACTTTAAAATAAAAAATTTATACTAAACTTTTAATTTTGTATCAAATAAGACATTAAACTTTTAACTTTTTGTTCGATAGATTCATAAATTTAAAAAAAAAAAAAATTTAATAAGTAGATGACTGTCACAACCTAAATTTTCGAGACTAAAAAGAAGAATGTGAAAGAAAAAAAAAGTAAAATAAAAGAAAAATAAAAATTCGATAAAATTTATATCAAAATAAAGAAAACAACACCAAAATTAAATACAAAAGAAAATCTAATTATAAGAATGTGTTCTTTAAATTTATTATAAAAGAGAAAAATGGGTTTGAGATACAATTGTAAAAAATAAATAAATAAATAAATAAAAAATGAAAAGAGACTGATACTACATAACGATCCCTTCTCTGATCATACAGCTTTCGAATGCTCCTTCACCTCGACCGACAACCTGCGAACACCCCGAAAAGAGAGGGGAAAGGGTATAAATATGTAAATGTACCGAGTAAGCAATCTATTTGTAAGCTTTCATCACATCCATGATTTAGCAAGTGACCATGGGCTTTACTCTAGGCAACAAGCGTATTGTTCTTACTATGCACAGTCTTGGATAGCTAGCTTAGCCTAAAAAGTAGTAACCGATATCCGAATATGAGACACTACTTTCATAGACTTCATATTAGGTAGGAATAACATGACGAGTGCTAGCCTACTCGTCATCCATGAGAGGTTAGCAAACGAATCAATCCCACAAGTCATTTAGTTGCCCAGGGTTGGGGGGCACAACACCCTATACGTGCCGCTCCATTGGTTTCCTACATGATCAAAGCTCTTCCATAGGATGAATCCTCCATGCAAGGTAACTACTAATTACCCGCATGATCAACACCCAACAACAGGACGCGTGTAGAGTAATCCAACAAACCATTGAGTCACACATCCATAATCAACCTCATGCTAACTCAACGGTACTGTACCAGAGTCAAGAGGGAAGTGGAGGTCCTCACACACTATCTACTGCTATCAGGCTAGGAGACTACTTTTGTCATTCCTTGATGTCGTAGAGGTTTACTAGGTTTTTAGAGGTATCTAGAAAGTTTAAATCACAACTCTCATTTTCAGGACGTTCGAGGTTAGCTCCTTGTGCTAAATTAATCTATGTGTGCACACAAGTCTACTAGAAACGTATTGACTTGGGTCAACAAGTAAATCGCACTAGCTGTAGCGCTCTAATCTTAATTGAGTTCTTTCATGGATGCTTTGATAGGGAGATATTCCTATCGATCACCTAAGCATGTAATCCATAATTTAAACTTCACCTTAGTAATATCTGGGAGCTGAGGAGGTCTCTTGGATTTCTAAGGCACCTAGGTCTCTTAACGTAGACTTTTTACTCTAGGCTGCTCTATTCTAATTCTTCAAGTCTTTCTTAGTTTGGAAGCACTAGGATCTATACCCTCTGACCGTCACTCACAATCTTAAGGTGCTAAGTGTATTGGAGGCGTACTAACCTATGTCATCATCTAGCCTTAACTCTTATGCCTTAGCTCTATGCAGATAAACATGCTCTATACGGAGAACATCAGTCAAACTCTTGGAGCTAGAACATATTGGACCATGCAAATATATATGCAAACATACAGTCAAGCAAGCTCAACATGGAGATAATATCTATCAATCACCCAGAGTACAAATTTTAATAGTCCGTCGTTTCTAACACGGCGAAAAACATATAAAACAACTTTCATCACAAATCTCGTCATAATCGCATTTTAGTAATTTCTTACATCATACATAACATATTCATCCATATTGCCCAACTCGTATTCTAGTCATGCTTATTCAATTTTTAGCTTTATAAATTACATAAAATAGCATGCCACTCGAAAATCTCCACCTGGGGACATAACAATAATTTTACCATAACATTCATACAATGCATGATCATAAAGAAAACGCTATTCAAAAGTCCTTAACATGCATTTTATAACCACTTGAGGTAATGAATGATCTCATGCCAGCACGTCCTTTCGATGCCTACAAGTATTATTTATCTAAATTTGGTGTGATTTCTTACTTGGTGAAGTGTGCCTTCCCAAACTAGCTTTTCCACTTGTTAGGGGCCCAAAGTTTCTAATTTCTCTCGTAGGTTTTAATTAAAGTAAAATTAGGGTTCTAATTTCTCGGATATTCAAGTCTCGGTGTTGAATCGAGTTGCATCTTGGTACACGAGTTAAATTGCGCGTTAGTTTGCGAATGCATGTTGAATTTAGCGCAATGTGTCATCTTCACCCGTTAGACACGTTGAACCATTCATAGTGCCACATGTGTTATTCACCAAACCAGCCGTGATTTATTAGATGGGTAAATCTATTTAAAAACATCTTAATGTTAATCTAACTATTTATTTTTTTTGTTTTTGGCGGTGGGATGATAGAAGCGGTTGGCCACGAATTCATGGAAGATTTTTTTGGTTCTTGTGAATAAGTGTTAGAGGACAATGGTCTTCTTGTTCTACAGGTTTAATTAATTTTTTTTATTTTTTACTTATAATTAATTCTTTTAATTACTCTTTATTTATAATTATTATTATTTTTTTGCATTAGTTCATATCAGTGCCAGAAGAATCTTATAAAGAGTATCGACTAAGTGCTGGTTTTATAAAAGAATATATATTTCAAGGAGGATGCCTTCCATCATTAAGTAGAATAACAATGGCCATGACTTCTGCCTTCTGCATCAAGGCTTTGGTAAATAGTTAATTTATGTTCTTCATTTTCAACAATAATTATTAAAAAATAATGAAAAAATTCATTTTCAACAATAATTATTAACAAATAATGAAAAAAGTCCTTTGGATACCGTGTGGAGCACTTGGAAAATATTGGAATTCATTACTATCAAACATTGAGGTGTTGGAGAAAGAATTTCTTGGTGAGAAAGCATTATTATAATAAATGATTTTGAATCCAAATCTAATTTATATTTTGTTTTAGTCAAGGTTTCATACGAACTTGGGAATACTATTTTGATTACTGTGCTGCTGGGTTTAAATCACGAACCCTCGAAGATTATCAGGTATTATATCTAGATATATTTTATCACATTTTTACGTAAGATATCAAATTAATGTTAAGAATTGTAACGACCCTAGTACTCTAGGGATCTAAAGTCGCTAAAGTATGTATAAAGTAATTTTTTATGCATAAATATTTACAAACATTTTCATAAAACAATGTCATAAACTTAGAAATATTATATAAAAGAAAGCCGTAGTTAAATAGATCATTAGTGAGATCTCTATCATATCAATCTATTTTCCCAGAGCAACTATTCTAAGCATACAATTGGACATGTCATCATTCATCATATAATTATAATTAAACCGAGGGTAGGGTCACTTACTTGGTTGGCCTTAGCTGGCATTTTCCCTAAATTTGAGTATGTTCGCTTCTCGTCCCTCGAAATTGCTGTAAGTGTCACAGGTTGTCATTTTCTATAAGAATATCCATCCTGACCTTAAGTGCCTTAAACAAGATCAAATTCAGCTTTGGGATTGTCAGAATGGTGGAAATTGGGCTATTTTTCTTTACCGAGTTGAGGGACTACATTTTGAGCTGCGGAGTTGAGCCGAGCTGTTTTTTTTGTTGGAAGTGTGACATGTGGCGCAACGGGGCACTGACGCGTGTGCAAGTCAAGTTGGGTAGAGGCGCGGGTTGCTGCAAGCGTGCGGGTTGCGGTTCGTAGGTTGGGCTTGTGATTTATGGGTCGTGGAACTTTGGGCGCTGTAGGTGGGCTGAGGGAAAATTGGTTATTAGGTCGGTCTTAATTTACTAATTTGGGCCTCAAGTGTAGGTCTAGGCCGAGAGCAAAAATGGTTAGGTAATGAGTTATTAGTTATGTTACTCGATCCAGATTCGACTCAAAGTCCACGGACTTCGTCTTCCTTGTTAGACGAACACGACTCTCCACAATGGTATGATATTGTCCACTTTGAGCATAAGCTCTCATGGCTTTGCTTTGGGATTTGGGCTTCCCCAAAAGGTCTCATACCAATAGAGTTAGTATTCCTCATTTATAAACCCATGATCATTCCCTAAATTGGCCCGTGTGGGACTTTCATCATCCAACACCTCCTCTCAAACAAAGCACGCCTCCCATTAATCGAGGCTTGACTCCTTTGGAGTCTTAGTCATTTTTTACTGCCTTCGTAGCTTCGAGGAGGCTTGACTCCTTAAGCCTCCTTTTTTTCTTTTTGGAGTTCTTTGTTCGACATTCGAGGATTTGTCAATCTATTGGCACGGCTAAGTTTAGGGCATGGCTCTGATACCATGTTAGACGAACACGACTCTCCACAATTGTATGATATTGTCCACTTTGAGCATAAGCTCTCATGGCTTTGCTTTGAGCTTCCCAAGAGGCCTCAAATCAATGGAGAGTGTATTCTTAGATTATAAACCCATGACCATTCTCTAAATTAACCAATGTAGAACACTTTCATCCAATATTCCTTACTCGACTTCTTCGGAAAACACAAAAAGAGTTCTCTCTCCTCTGAAAAACTATGCTCCAACTTCTGTTTCTTGTTGTTTTTCCTTTTATGCTTTCTGTTGACCCCTCCTCTTCACTCCCATGAGGTTTCACGACAGGTAGATACCTATAATATACAGAACCCAAAACTCAAATATCATTTCCGAGGAAGCACAATGTTGCTAAAGCGTGCAAAGCTTACCTTTCGTGTAAGTGCAATTGTCGGTGGTTCTTTTCCTGGTGTGGGTTGGTCGTTTCAACGTCGGATCTCCTCAATTTTGTCTTGGAGGAGAACTTTCAAACTCTCTCCATATCTTGTTTTCCTTTTAGATTTTGTTGTAGGTTGCATTCTAGGAAGGTCGAGGGTCGATTTGTCTTCGTGTTTGGCATGCCGTGGAGCCGGGGGAGGGTGTGGTCAAGGTGGGAAAGATAATTCCTGCGCTCGTTGGAATTCTCGCGAGTATCTAGCGATCACGCTGAATTTTATTTAATTGTTGTTGTCATTACATTATATACACCTAAAATGAACTTTCGTCCTCAAAAGTATCAAACTCTTCGATTAACTCAAGGTACTTTTATCTTATTTTATCCTCTTGCTCCCATGTGGTCTCTGTTTGGTGGTTACGCCAAAATACTTTTACAAAGACAATATTCCTATGCGTAAGACCTTCACTTCGCAGCTAGATTTTAACTGATTTTTTTTCATCACTTAAGTCTTTGTCAATTTGAAGAGGTTTATAGACAATCACGTGCGTAGGATCCCTCATGTATTTGCTTAGCTTGGATACATGGAATCCATCGTGTACGCTTGAGAGGGAGGGTGGTAAGACCAACTTATACGCTACCATACCTATTTTCCCAGGATTTTGAAAGGTTCGATAAAACGAGGACTTAGCTTACCGTTACGTCCAAACCTCAAAACACACTTCATAGGAGCCACTCTCTAGAATACCATGTACCCTACCTCAAATACAATGTTCCTTTGCCTTACATATGTATAGCTCTTTTGTCTGCTTTGCATGGTGCACATCCTTGTTTTAATTTTTTGTATGGCCTCATTCGTAATACGAACTAACTTGGGTTCCACTAGTGCCCGTTCGCCTACTTCACTCCAGTACAGTAGGGATCTACACTATTTCCCATATAACTCTTCGAACAGTGCCATCCTGATAATTGCTTGAAAACTACTATTGTACGAGAAGTCCATCATATGCAGCTTGGTAGTCCATAGCACATGCTCATAGCGTATCTTCTAACATTTGATTCAACCGCTCCATTTGACCATCTATTTGAGGGTGAAAGTCAGTGCTGAAGTCGATGCGAGCACCCAACACTTTCATGAGTCTATGTCAAAATGCCAATGTAAAGCAGGGGTCTCGATCCGACTCTATCGATACTGGAAATACCACCTCACGATTTCTTTCACATATAGTTGAGTCCATTTTTCTACGGTGTGTGTCGCCTTGCTCGGTAGTAAGTATGCCGAATTTGTCAATCTATTGATAATTACCCAGATTATTGTATAGCCCTTTAATGTCCTCAGTAAGCCCACTATGGAGTCCATAGCGATATTTTTCCACATCCACTCCGGTATACTTAGAGGTTACAATAGTCCTGCAGTTTTTTGACTATGAGCTTTTACTTGTTGGCACACTAGGCATTTACTCACAAATTTTGCTATATCCTTTTACTTATAATTTGCTACAAGAAGTGTTGTTTTAGGTCTTCATACATCTTGTTACCGCCTTGATGCAGAGAGAATGGTGAGTTGTGTACTTCAATCAATATTTCATTTCTTAATTCTTCAACAGCTAGTACACAGAGCCGTCTTTGACCTAGAAACCAACCATCTGATGACTTGGAAAAGCTATCCACTGGTCTCACTGTTAGCTGACTCAGTATCTTATTTAGATTGAGGGTCCTCTTGTTCGGATTCAATAATCCTTTTTCTAAGTGTGGGCTGCACTGTGAGTCGAGCCATCTGTGCTATGACTCCTTAAGTTACTCCAACTATGTCAGCTTGCTTGAAATCCGCTTGTACTCGTGACTCTCTAGTGATGAGGGTTGACGAGTGTGCGTTTTACAACTTAGGGCATCTACGACCACGTTTTCCTATCCAGGGTCGTACCAGATATCTATATCATAGTCCTTCATTAATTTCAACTACCTTCATTGCCTCATGTTCAATCTTTTTTGGGTGAATAAGTACTTTAGGCTTTTATGGTAGGTGTAGATATGAGTTTTTTCCCATCGTGACGCCCCTAATTTTCTCTAACTTAATTAGCGACGTTACCTTGTACTTGCATAACGACAGAACGAGAGTTCACGTAAGATAGTCTCAATGACGATAATACATTCTTATACGTAGTTCATACCTGGGGAAAACAATAACGATAGCCTAACCTAGAAATAATCAACAGAGAACTAGAGGAAGAATTGCAATAACTATGAACCTAAAAGAATTCAACAAGACGCCTACGACACTACAAACCCTCCTTAAGATTTCCATGGCCTTTGCAGCATCCACCGTGGCTGTACATGGGAGCCTTGCCCTTATCTGAAAATATGGGTAACATGTGGCTTGAGTATTATATAAAATACCTAGTAAGTCGCCCCACTGTTGGGGTTAAGCATATAATCATCCATCAGGATACATGCTGTCGCACACAATATACATACATGAGCACAAGTGTCAAAAGAAAGAAACGGAGAGAGGGGTCTGTCTTCCATTCCTTCCCATGGCCTTAGGCCCTTGCCTTGTTCGGGCGGGGGTGGATGCATGGTACTTTCCCACACATGGCCTACGTGCGTGACTGTGGGCCCACCAGGCGAGTTCACATGCGAACTCCTTGGGCCTGGCTTGGTCGGGTATGTATGACATACAATACCGGACGCCACGAAAAAGGAGGGCCTGCATGATATCGTGGCGAACACAATATCGAATGTACGCCTCCATACCATCAGTAGCATAACGGGGGAGTGCCCCATGTACATAACCATAGCGTGCATAAGGTTCTTAAGGTTTACCTCCATGGCATTATACATACAACGTTCCATCCCTTTACTGCATTACATAGCATAATTGGGTTAAACATCAAGTAAGAATATCGAAGCATACTAGTCATCACATTCATGGCATACGGGGTTCTCATTACAATCATGACATGTCAATCAAGCTCATACATACAGATTAGCAAACCGTGTCAAAAACATCACATACATAAACATGGCATACATAGCATTTCACTGCAAGAAACATATAACCTAGCATACATCAAAACCACACATGGTGCATGCAAGGGCCACGGGGCATGCACCAACATACATACATAACTAACGCTAATAGTAAGGTTACTTACCTCTTTGGCCTTGGCCGAAGTCACCCACAACGCTAACTCCAGTGCCTAACTACCTCCTATAAGATAACATGATACACTTAGAGCCTTTTCATAACTAGCTCTTATGCCTAGCTACCAAGGTACGTCCCTATCGCAAGCTGTTTTTATCAAAATGAAGTTATACTAACCTCAGATGGTTAAAACAAGGGTGGGAATGGCTCTAGAAGGATCGAAAACCTATAAATTAGTATACTATTGGGATGTCGAGTCGCGCCGCCGAGCTGCACTGCCAAGCCAAACCTAGCCGAGCCGAGAGTGCACGGAGCCGTCGATGGAGCTGAAACCGACAGGCTGCGAAGAACACTGTTGGTGCAGGGTTTCTGGGTTCACCTCTAGTTTGGGCCGAAAGGGAACGAGGCCCAATAGTGGTGTCCGAGCGCGGTCTGCGAGGTGCGGGCTACACGCTGGCCGAGACAAACTCGTAGAATGTCGAGGGTCGTCCCGTGCCATCGCTTCGTCTTCCTTGCCGAAAACCTCGACAACCCTAACCGCGGGGCTTGGCTATTGTCGTCGTTCGTCCATCTCTGATGGCTCGTCTATCTCTCCTTGCCCCGACGTACACTGGCGTCCGCTCCTACCTAAAGGAGGCGGCCTCTGCGACCCTAGGGTTTAAGGGTTCTGAGTGAAAGATTTTCGACGTGCCCCCCTCCCCTCCATTTTTTTTCCTTGGAATGTGTATTGTTACACCCATATAAGTCGTGTCGCCAAATCTTTAATGCGAACACCATTGCATTCAATTCTAGGTCATGCGTAGGATAGCTTTTTTTTTTTTTTTTTTTTTTTTTTTCATATTCTTTGAATTTGNCTTGACGCATAGGCAACAAGCTTACTGTGTTGCATCAATATGCACCCTAATCCCTTCTTGGATGCATCACTGTAGATTATATATCCCTATGAGCTTTCCGGCACCGTGAGCACTAGAGCTTACACTAGTTTTTGTTTTAGGTCTTGGAAGCTGGCCTCACATGTGTCATTCCATACAAAAGGTACGCCCTTCCTTGTCAACTGTGTAAGAGGTGAGGCTATTCTAGCTAAGTCTTGTACAAACCTTCGATAGTAGCCTGCTAGCCCCAGGAAACATCATACCTCTATAATTGTATTTAAACTTTCCCACTTAATGATGTCTTCTATCTTAGTGGGGTCCATTGAAATCTCGTCTTTGGACACCACCTGTGCTTAGACTGAGACTTGTTGTAGCAAAAATTCACATTTGGAGAACTTAGCATACAACTTGTTTCCCATCAAGATAGTTGAGACTTTTTGGAGGTGTTCTTCATCAGTTCTCGAGTATACCATGATCTCATCTATAAACATGATGGCAAACGTGTCCAGACACTCATTGAATACCCACTTCATTAACTCCATAAACACAGCTTGGGCGTTGGTGAGGCCAAATGACATCTCTACGAACTTGTAATGGCCATATCTTTTTCGAAAGGTTGTCTTCAGTACATTCCCTTCCTTAATCTTAATCTGGTGATAGCCTAATCGAAGGTCTATCTTGGAAAATATCGTTGCCTCTCAGAGTTGGTCGAATAAATCCTCGATGAAAGGTTGTGGGTACTTGTTCTTTATTGTTCTCTTGTTTAACTCCTTATAGTCAATACATAGGCGCATTGAGCCATATTTCTTTTTCATAAACAACACCAAGGAGATACGCTAGGTCAGATGAAATCCATATCTAGTAGATCTTGTAGTTGTACTTTAAGTTCCTTTAATTTTGTTGGGCCATGCGGTACAATGCTTTAGAGATGGGAAAAGTTCCTAGTTAGAGTTCAATTCCCAAGTCTATGGCTCATAAAAGAGGAACTCCTAGTAAATCCTCTAGAAAGACATTTAGAATCGTTTACTATTGGTACCTTATCTATCGTCTTTTTTTTTTTCATTTTACGTCTACTGCACAAGCTAGAGCTCACCCTTTTTATTGTACTAGGCATTTAGCTTTAATCATTGACACTATCTTTGGGGTGACTCCCGTAAAAGTTTCTTTAAACTTAAAGTTGGGTCTGGTTGGTGGCAAAAATACCACTTCCTTCTTGTGGTAATCTACAATGGTATAGTTTTTGGCTAACCAATCCATTCCTAATATGATGTCGAAGTCTGTCACACATACTACTTTCAAGGCTATGCTTATGCTTCGTCCCGCTACTATTTCTTGCCCATCTTTTATCTTATTTTCAGGTCTATTCACACTATTTCCTAATATGGTTCGACCTTGTGATGCCCTCTTTAAGTTTCATAAAGAATTTAAGGAAAGAAA